>NC_030428.2:20107500-20220000 GCF_001660625.3 Ictalurus punctatus | reverse complement strand
TTGTTTTAGGGCACATTTCATTTAATACATTGTTACAGTACAAGATCAATTTGTCTCAAGGTATTTCTTATGACTTGTTATTCTTTTTTATTGGAGTAATGTGAAAAAATAAGTACACCCCATAAAAATGATTGGCTTTTTTTTGACATATTTGGACAAGCAAACATTTGATCCTCTTTGAAATGGTGCCTGTTAATACACTATCAAATAACACACAAAATTGACATTGTGTGGTAATTTTCACAATTTAAATGAACAAAAAAAGTAGATCAGTCACATGGACAGCGTAAAAAAAGTAAGTACACCCCTATATTTATCACATCTTCAAATGCATAAAATAAGAATCAGGTGTTGAAGATTGGGTACCAGTGATTAGAACCTGCTCAGGGAGTGCAGGTGGAACCCGTCTTATTTAAACCTTTCACATCTCACTAGATGGTGATGTCTGGTGTTCCCTTTACTATTGAGGTGTGTGGTGTCATCATGCCAAGATCTAAAGAGTTCTATAAGGCCTCCAGGACTGGCCGTCCCAGCAAATTTAGCCCAAGAGCAGACAGTCTGATGCAAAAAGAAGCCTCCAAGAACCAAAAAATTTCATCACAGGAACAAAGGAATGGCTCAAAAAGAAGAAATGGGGGGTTATGGAATGACCAAGTCAATGCCTGGATTTGAATCCCACTGAAATGTTGTGAAGGGAAACAGGCAGTACATGCAAAACAAAACAACCCCTCAAACATCTTGTAAATGAAAGAATATTGCATGGAAGAGGGGTTAAAATTTCAGCAAGCCTGATGGAAAATTAAGCAAAAGCACCTATAAGAAATGATTTCTGCTAAAGGGGGCAATACCAGCTTCTGAGGCCAAGGGTGTACTTACTTTTTCCACAGAAGCATATCACATCTATTGATATTTAATCAATACTATCAATTTAATCAATCTATTGAAAAAGCTATTTTTTCTTGTGGTTTTGTTCAAGTATTTCAACTTCATTAATAGGAACTGTTTCAAAGATGATCAAATATTTGCTCGTCCAAATATGTCAAAAAAGCCAACAATTTCTATGGGGTGTACTTATTTTTTCACTTAACTGTATGTCTTTATCTCTGTTTTGAAACTGTTTCTTTATCTTAATCATGCAAAGAATTATGACATTTAATACTTCTGCTTTTATACAGTTATTTCCTCCTTTTGCTTCCTTTAACTTAGGATGAGTATGATTTAAAAAAAAAAAAAAAAACCCAAAACAGGTTTATAGTCTCTCTGGGTCTTAGGGATATTCTAATAGTGGTTCATATGGGTTGTCAGAGTAGGAATGTGTCTGGATTGTCTGTTACGATATTATTCAGAATGAAGGGAGCCATCTGCAGCTCTATGTCTTCTCTATCAGCTCCTATCAAGCACAGAACTGTGTGTTCTAGCTAAGTAGCAAATTTGTGTTGCTCAGACACATGCTGCAGGGCTCCTGTTTTCATCCCTGCATTCACTCAAAAATGGCTGAAATAAAAAGTAGCCAGATTGAATATAAAGTCCTATTCTGGAAAGGTATGCAGGAATGCAGCATGGTGTAGCTCGGGCAGCGTGAAGGATGGCACTGGGCTTAAAGTTAACAGCTACAGAGGCAGGTGTCTCTGAAAGTCATCTGATATGAGCACAAACTGCTTACAGAAATAGAACCTACAACAAACCTCCCAGGCTTAATGAACCTATGAGCATGTGTGCTATATTCCCTCCTTCCCTCTCTTTTTCAGAGTCAAACATGCTGAATGGAAGCATTTTTTCTTGTGCTTAAAAAAGAACAAGTGTGTTTTTTGTTGTTGTTGTTTTTTTTGTTCATGAATGAAAAACAGGTTATTACCACCCGCCCCACCAGTCCAAGGCTGAACTGTGTGTGTGGAGTACAACAGCCTTGAGATTGTAAAATATATGTTTCAGGAATCACAACTGCGTCATAATTTTGTTGTCAGTCAAAATTCTTGAACCCAAGAATAACAATCAGCTTGAAAACAATAAAAGAATGTTACTGCTGTATGGCAGTTTTTCCTCAAATTTCTTAATTGTGTAGTTGTTTAATCCAATACAGTGCGAAAGCCTTAGGTACAATACATTTTGTATACAGTACAGTTGCATATATGTTCTATATACTTGTCTTATATTTTAATCCTTCTGCATTAGTGCCAGAAGGAAAAAGTACATTTTAGATTTTCAAAAATGAATTAAAAAAAAAAAAAAACCCACCCTAAAACAAACACCCCCCCCCCAAAAAAAAATACAAGTTGTATGTCTTTTTTTTTTTTTTTTTTTTTAAAGGAACATATTAAATAGTAGCACTTTTCAGATAAAACCACTATCCAGTTTTTGTTCTACCAGTAGTAAAATAAGTAAGTGACACACAGACTGTCGATCTCACAGATGCTTGAAAAACCTACTAGATGATTTCCTTATGAAACTGTATAAAAGTTGGAGAACTGATTCACATCAAATTTTGAACTAGATTACTCTTTTATTGTTCACTATATCTTTTGTTCATTTCTTTATATTACAAACTGTTTCATTTCACAATTTGTTTTGGAAGCATATCAATTTCTACCAAGATGGTATCATCTAATACTGTATTTTTGCAACAATATAAATACACTCACATGACATTAAATTAATAACACAGGGTATTGTAACAACTGTGTAACGTATAAAGTGCATATACTTACACGTATGTGGTATTTTTTGGTATATGGTATGGCATCTGATGCACTTTGCTGCCAAGACACAAGAAGGAGCGAGTTGTCCCATTGGCCAAACAAGCATAAGATCCCAAACACATGTTCCCTGCGTGCATCATGAGCCAAGAAAGGATGAAGCGCATCATGGCCACCCAGACCAGCTTCTTCATTGTGATGGACAAATGCACTCCGAGTACACTCTCTTTCTGTCCTGTGTGGTTGAGTGATGGTTTGTTTTACTCTGTTAAAGCCTTCAGTAAGGCCTTCAGTGCTGTTTTCCTGAAGCCTCCATCTCTTTACTCCAGGTAAGAGTCAGGATGTTTATGTGGATTTGTGGTGCTGGGATGCTACATGTTCAGAGTATTGTGGCTGGAGTTGTGGGAAGGGCGATTCTTGCGGAGCAGTGTGGTTGGTTTGGAGTACTACAGCCAAAGCCATTGAAGACCTTGGGAGAGACAACCTCTGATAACAGCCATATGTAATGCTCATTTCTATTCCCAGCTGTCTTGTCTTCCTCCTCTACTCCAATCTCATCCCTCTCTCCACAATCCTTCCTCCCATTTCTTACTAATAGTCTCACAGGCAAACATGTCCAAGTCCAACATGCTAGCATTCATCATTGTTTCACTGACTTATGTAAAACCAAATCTCTTTCTCTAGACATTTCTCCAAAGGAGGGATTTCACATATTATATTGACTAGTTCCTTAGACTGTGGTTTAAAATCCAGCATGAGTAGCAGACATAATGCTTTCTTATAGCATGTTATAATCTGTTCCGAGCAAGCCTTCCTTGAATGGGGGCAATTGAAGTTCTGTGTTGACATGAAATGTTTAGTCTTAAAATTTTCATGTGTGTGTGTCCAAAGGACATGTGATAGTAGTGAACAATGTGTTCCCGTACTCTCTTCAGTAACATCCTTCCTAAAGAGTTTTGACTTTAAACACAAGTGCATAATTAGGGCTGGGTGATAATATCATAATAATATAACAATAGATTACATGACTGTGGGTTTTTTTTTTTTTGAGAATAGCACTGTTAATATATGCATTAAATCGGCCACTCTATTTTATTTTATTACTATTTACTAGTTTACTATTTATGTCTATGCTATGCATACATTTTTATATTTTTAACTTTAAATTATTATTATTATTTTTTTATCTTATTCACAAATTCAGAGGTTGAAGCTGCTTTTAGCTTGCGTTTGTTACTAATTTCAGTGGGATTTTAGAGATACAGAGTACTTTCCTTTTATACTTACTGACATATATAAACTAAATGTTGATACTCCTGGTAGTTTTGTGATGGTTCTTATGTTATCTATATTCACCTGAGCTTCAAGAGCTTCAGTTAATGTTCATATCAAACATAGCAATGAGGGGGAAAATGTGATCTCAGTGGATCTCGTGGACGTTGACCAACTCATGGTTGCTGGTGCCAGGCTGGTTTGAGAATTTCAGAAACCGCTGATCTGATGGGAATACTAGAGTTTACACAGAAAGGTGCAAAAAACAGAAAACTTCCATTTCCACCAGTAGAACTGCTGCTGATGAGAGATTTCGGAGCAGAATGGACAGACTAGTATGGACTGACATGAAGGCCACTCTTTACGTACATGTTTAGGCTAGCATTCATTACACAATTTATGGTCATTTAGGCTTGCAGTCATTAAGTCTGGGTCTGAGGTCATTTTGATTTATATAGCAGCACTGCGTATGCTGAGCCTTGTGTTTGCTTTTGCTAGCTAATCCATGGCAATGTACATTAGCATTCAGTGTGTAGTCTGAGGTAATTCATGTTAACATTTGCTATGTTGTTTGAAGTCATTTTCGTGAGCGTTTGTTTGCTAGTCAGATAATTTTCCTTGTCAAGCTGGTAAGTATCGGAATTTAAGTTAACATTCTGTAGTGTTATTTCAAAGTTAATTTACTTAGACATGATCTCTACAAGATGTTAAATGTGTTATGCAGGAATGCCATGTGAAAAAGCTTGCATTACACATTTACTGCAAAATGGATAGCTGCAGCATGTTCTCTACAGCCTTCTTTTTTATTTTGTTTTTCATTAGCCATGGATTTAAAAAATAATAATCGTGGGTAAACTTTGTAGTAGATTTTCTAAAATCTGCAAAGAAATAATTAGTATCTCTCACTTCTCTCAGATTTTTTGTAGAATGTCAGGACTAATACATTCATGCTTAATTTATGCCGCAGCACAGTCTGCTGATCACAGCGTGACCCCTGTTTGGCATCAAGAGGCCCCTTGCGGCAATCGCAGGAAATCCACAGGTTTAGTATTTTCCAATAAAACACTTTATTTTTTGACTCACTGTAACGTGTCCTTGACCTTGCCACACTTTATTTTTGTCTAGTGAATAGATGTGCTGTTGCTATCAATTAGTGAATAAAGATCTAAATGTCAAAATGATTAGGTGGATGAGAGAGTATGCCACCGTGGGACTTGTAAATGTGATTGCTCAGAAGATTATATGACTGTAGTAATCCAAGGTGGGAGCAGATTTTTAAGTCGGAACACTTCTTGTAATATTTTCTAAAGCTGTCATTATTTTAAACGCTTGAACAGCGAATGTGTGAGTTCACGTTCACTATCAAAAGTGCAAATTCAGAGGTTTTATCTGAATGTACAAACAGGAACATGTAGCTGATTGGAGATTAAACTCTATATTTTTCTTCCATTTGCTTTATTCTTCTTCTATTTATCAGTAATTACTTTTTAGACTAATTTAAATAAAACAATAAAATTTGGTGATTTGCTGGTGCAAATTAATTTTTGTTAGAAAACAAATATTATGAGAGTAATTGTGTATCATGAAAATTCCTTCAGGTCTCCTTTGAACCTCAAGCATTCATCAGTTTGACCATTGGGGGAACCCTTAAAGGTTCTATGTAGAACTCTGCAAAAGAGGATTTCCCTCTTAGGAAGAACCTTTTAGGAAGCTAAAAGCCAATAACTATGCAAACAGCCCTCCATTTTGTGGGTCACTCATATGGTAAATAGTAAATGGTCTGCACTTATATAGCACTTTTTTAATCTTAGTAGTTCTACAAAGCACTTTACACTGTGTCTCATTCACCCATTCACACTTACACACCAATGGTAGCAGAGCTGCCATGCAAGGCGCTAGCCTGCCATCCGGAGCAACTTGGGGTTCAATGTCTTGCCCAAGGACACTTAGGCATGTGGAGTCATGTGGGCCTAGAATTGAACCCCCAACCCTACGATTAGTGGACAACCCACTCTACCACCTGAACCACAGCCACCCACATAGCTTTTGTGTTCAAGTTTTTTTATTAGTTACAAATAGATAAGAAAAGCCAAACAAAATGAAATGTCCTTGGGCAAGACACTGAACCCCAAGTTACTCCTGATGGCAGGCTTGTGCCTTGCATGGTAGCTCTGCTGTCATTGATGTGTGAGTGTGTGTGTGAATGGGTGAATGAGACACAGTGTAAAGGGCTTTGTAGAACCGCTAAGGTTAAAAAGTACTATATAAGTACAGACCATTTACCATCCAGGACTTGTAATTTTACATCAGTGCTTCATAACACAAACAAGCAAATGACATGAACATAATTACACTGTCATACCAACGGACAAAGACTAAAATACATATAAAGAGACTGGATTCAGGGTGATTCTTAATGAGATAACATTAAGTCCTTAATGGACAAAGCAATCCTTGTCACTGCAGACATTGTAATTAGTTAGGTTTATTAATCAGAGCAGTAATGAACTCAAGGGAGATAACATTGTTAAAGAATAACAACCATTTTTTCATGACATTGATGAATATGGATTCATCCAATTATGTAAAATAACTTTTTCAGTTTTGAGAAAGTATGAAGCAAAATGACCCCAGATTTTCTGCAGATTTGGGCCAAGATGAATCATGTGACCATCACAGCATGCATTCAGCAAAAGTACAGCTAAAAGGTCTCATTTACCAATAAACATCACTGTGAAAGACAAGTTTATGCAACTGCAATTTTGCCAGTTCTAGTTGTCCACAAAAAAGCACAAAAACTCCACAAATTGCATTACAAATTTTGAAAAAAACTGCAGCAAAATAAATAAATAAAAAACCTCAGCGAAATCCTTTATGGAGGCAGTGCTAGTTTTAAATAGAATGCTACAGAAATACTGTATATGATAGCAAATCTGCCAGATTCAACAGTATCTCTGACTTTTAAATCATTTGTGGAGCTGGAGCTCCAGCTGTATAATGTGACACACAAGGCACATGATCTCATCAGAAATAATTCGGTGTAATAGCAACGTAAAGCAGATAATTTGTCTGTTTATCAGTACCGAATGTATAAAGTGTACATGAAGGTTGCAAAGAGAGATAAAAAGGCTGCGGAGGGAAAAAGAACAACAACAAACTAAAACTCCACTAATCCTAGGACTTCTCTTTATTCCTCTTTTCATTTTCTGTTGTTTTGCATGTTTGTCTCCCATAATTAAGTGTTTTTGTTGTAGTTTTGCTAAAAATAGCAGCACAGCAGGCTCTGAGAGCTCAGAGAGCAGGTTTGTTTTGTCTGCCGTAGATGCTCAGATTCAGTGTTTGGTAGAGTAAGCGAGAGCTGCCGCTACTGTAAGTTCCTCATCCTCACACTGATGTCTTTACCCGGGGGAGCGGGTACTGAAAAGGCTCTTACAGAGAACCTCCTTTATTGATGTGAACTATTGCAGAGTTGTGCATTATTATTATTATTTTTTTTTTTTTTAGATTTACAAGCCATATGAAATGAGTTGAAATAAATTGTTATTGGTTTGAGAACCTGCCAAAGTTGTTGATGATATTTAATACTTGCGGGTGAGTGATTGAAGCTATATAATCACCTTTTCCATTTCACTGTGTCTGTAAGGCCATCACATCTGTTGTGTTTTGTTGAATTTGGCATGAGTGCAGGGCTGGCTGGGCTTTGGCTGATTGAAAAACCGATAGAAACAGCTAGATGATGAATAGAGACACATGCTGACTGAGTGATGGAGTGAATGCATAAATGAGTAAATGAAAAATGTGAGAGAGCTGCTTAGATGTATAACAAAAAGAAAAGAAAGAATTGTAAGTCACTCTGGATAAGGGTGTCTGCCAAATGCCATAAATCTAATGAAGGTTATACTTTTTTGTGATTAAAGAAATAGAAGTATACAATTACTTTCATGTAAAGTATTCCTGCTCAGAGTTACGGTGGATCCAGAGTCTATCCCAAGAACACTGATAAAGACACTGGTAAATCACACTTTCACACTTACTGATGGATTATTTTTGCCATTTCACCTTCTAGCATGTTTTAGGGAGATGTGAGGTAGCTGGAGAACCTGGAGGAATAAAGGAGTTTTAGTACATTTCTAATAAACTGAAAGTATCATAGTACTATAACCATAATAGTTGTAAAATATATACATATTTTTGCACTCTTAAGCACAGTATATGGCCAAAAGTGTGTGGACACCTGAGCAACACACCTATATGTGGCTCTTTCGCAAACTGTTGCCACAAAGTTGGAAACACACTTGTATAGAATGTCCCTGTATGCTGTAGTATTACAATCTCCCATCACAGGAACTAAGAGGCCCGAACATATTGTAGCATGACAATACTCCTGTTCACAAAGCAAGGCCCATGAAGACATGGCTTTCCAAGTTTGGACTAACTGACTTCACTAATATTGAATGAACTCAAATCTCCAGAGCCAAGCTCCAAAATCTGGTGGAACCCTTCCACTAGATGACGATATTATAACAGCAAAGGCAAACTAAATCTGGAACGAGTCATGGTCAGGTGTCCACAAACATTTGGCCATTTAGTGTATATACACATTGTGGATTAAAACACATATATCTTATATTATAGTTCAAGCATAACAAAATGTACTTATCATAGTTCAATTTTAGCATAGTTAAGTACACTTGATACAATTAAAGTCTGGCTTTAATCGTATTTTGTATCATTAAAGTATACAAAGTACAGAAATAGTTCCATTTTAGCACACTAAGTATATTAAACAGTACAGTGGCTGCAATTACACTGAAATGTGCTATATCATAATCAAGTAAAGTGTACTTATTTCACTGTAAAGGAAATGTATATTTACCTATTTATTTATTCATTTTGTTCCACAAGAGGGCAATAAAACACCATAAGAACACACATTGAGCTTCAGTACCAGGGAGCAGTGTTAGATGACAGAAGAAACTGCAACAGGCACTTGAATGTTTGTTCAGCTGTTTGGGCTGATTTACACTCGATCGCCGTCACAACAAAGAATGGTTTCTCTCTCACGTATATCTATGCCATACTGTACAGTATGTGGGTGTTACATATGTAGGAGAATGGAGACGCAGGTAACTAATATGTGTACCGTGCACTGCTTGAATTTTTGCTGATCGTGTTCCTGGTCCTGTGCAGATCTCTGAGACAGGGCGCACTGATCAGCAGGTTTGATGCACACTTAATCGCTTAAACCTTTTAGATTCTTTGCTATCTGTCTACATATGGTGATCCCAAAATAGAGTTTTGTGCTCTTCTCTGAATAGCTCCAGTACATGGATCATTGTAGAGAGCATACAGAAACCCGTACACATGACTAAAATACTCATATGCAGGAAGACAGTCATTCAGGGCTGAAATAGAAAAAAAGCACCAAGTCTATTTATGAATGATTGTATAAGCGATTACATGTTATTTATTTATTTATATTAGTTTATTCCTGGAATCATTTGCCCTCTGTGCAGACAAATTTGTCTAAAAGTGAATATTCTTCTCAGAAAGATGGGAATCAGCAGAGAGATGGGGCTTGTCAGCGGTCAGACGCATGGTGAGATTCACTCTGACAGCCACCTCATTCTTTTCACACGTTCTCCGTCACAAGATCAAAAATCACAGAGGGCTCAGGTGTCTGAAGCAGTGGGATAATAAAGGGGTTTTATAAGCTCTTTACGCATTTCTGAACACTAGGGAGGTTTTTCAAAAACTGGCATGGCTTATTTACTGCTCTCTCTCTCTCTCTCTCTCTCTCTCTCTCTCTCTCTCTCTCTCTCTCTTTCAATATTTTTCTTATTTAAAGTAACTGCTAGATAAAGCTGAGATAATGCTCATATTTGACCTTACTATAAACATGCATAGTGATTTGCATTAAATTTCCTTAAACACGCCTTGGGTAGAATGCGGGCTCTAGCAAACCCCTGCCTCCCATCCAGGCCCATATAAATAAAGCCAACATTCATTTGTTAGCTAGCCAGTTAACATTACACTGTATCAGCATGCTTGGCCAGTTATAACAAAATCAGCTTTAAAAACAAGGAATACTGACATACCAAGTAATGTATTGATTTGCTGATGCAAGGAAATCAACAAAAGGAAAAGAGCTATGTTTATTTTGGTCATACGATCATTTCAGCTCTGTTAACCAGTTTTGCTAGCTAGTTTACAAGCACTGCTTGGCCATTAAAGATAACGTTATATATAACCCATAAAATACTGACACACCAAATAACAATAATTTGTTGCTGCAGTCATTGATCTAAGCAGCAAAACCGTTTCTAACATTAAGAATTACATTATATGTCCAGAAGAAAGTGTCCGCTCTCAACCCCTTCATGGTCAGCAGGTTATCCATTCCCGTGTTTTATTTGTTTTGGCATCATTATACTGGATTTCGCCAAGTTTGCATTTCTAAGCGGTAAACGGGGGATTGGGGGGGGGAGTATCTATAACGACTGCCATGAGGGATGTAAACACAAACAGTTGTGCATTTATTAGTTGCTAGCTTTTATTTTTCTTCTCAGGCCTATGATACCGTTGTTCAGATAACATTGTTTCACTAATGTTTCATTGTGTTCTCCCAGACATTCTCACATTATCAGTAACAGTAAGCAGCTACACAGTGACTGGACTGGTGTGTGATGGGTAAAATATTATTGCCACAACTAGCAGTATTGAAATAATTGTCCCAATATCCTAATCCTAATGTCCTAGTCCTAATATTTACAAATCATGTTATTGTGTCCAATTACTTTTGATCCTGTGAAAATGGTGGGCTTCTGTTCAAAATGGCTATAATTCCCAAATGTTTAATGCAATACTTTTTAAAACCCCTTGAATTAAAGCTGAAATCACATCTTGATTGCTGTATTTAAAATCCACTGTGGTGGTGTACAG
Organism: Ictalurus punctatus; assembly: GCF_001660625.3. NCBI lineage: Eukaryota > Metazoa > Chordata > Actinopteri > Siluriformes > Ictaluridae > Ictalurus > Ictalurus punctatus. The sequence goes on along the minus strand of NC_030428.2, from coordinate 20,209,093 downwards.
AGGCAAAATGATGAAGATTGTGGCACTGTCCAAATACTTATGGACCCAACTGTAAATCTATGAATATGAAGTGTTTTTTTGATTTTTTATTTTTATTTTACTGCAATGGTGCAAATCATAATACACCATTACAAAAGCTTTTATAATAATAATAATAATAATAATAATAATAATAATGATAATAATAATAATAATAATAATAATAATAATAAATTGAGAATTAACTGATAATTAATTGAGAATATCAGTTAAAAATAATAAACATCAATGAAAACAATGTTTCAGTTCAATTGTTCCTAGATAAACACCCAAGTCTTTATTACAGTGGATTTAATTAATTACCTTTTTTTTTTTTTAAACAAAAATTATAACTTTATCCCAAAAGCTAATGACACTTTCATTGTTAAATGTGATCTAGCAGATATTAATTGCAAACATTAATCATATCTACACTGTTTGGAATTGAGATAGACAATTAAGGAGTTAAGGAGTTTTTTTAATGTAATTGTTTTTATTTCTGTATTGCTTTTAAAACCCCAATAATGTCTTTGGTCAGTTTGACATCACACAAGGGTTAATGAACCTAATCTCTGAAAAATTGGATTATATTCATTATGGAAATCTATGCTAAGAGGGTCTGAGGAATTTATTTTACAGTTAAAGACTATAGTAAACAAGTTTAAAAACCTGGGGCTATTGGTCTCAACATTTACAGTGGGGGAAATAAGTATTGAATGTGTCAACATTTTTCTCAGTAAATATATTTCCAATGAGGTTATTCACATGAATTTTTCAGTATTAACTCAAGAAATCTGGAACTGTAACGAATTCACAACATTAAAGTCCATAAATAAGGTTATGTGTAATAAAGTGCAACGACACAGGAAAAAAGTATTGAACACGCTAAGAAAAAGCAGTTCTCCAAGGCAAGGTAAGGCAAGGAACCAGCTGAAATCTGTAAGTAATTATACCTCCTATTTGTGCAAATTAATATCAGCTGCGTTAGTAAATTGATGGTCTATAAAAAGGTGTCACACAAGAAACATCTCATGATGAGTAAAAGCAAAGTGTTCTCCCAAGACCTTCATAGCCTTATTGTTGAGAAACATATTGATGGAATCGGATACAGACGTATTTCAAAACTTCTGAATCTTCCAGTATGCATCATTGGGGCCATTAACCACAAGTGGAAGCAACATCACTCATCAACCGGCCACACACAGGAGCTCCTCGCAAGACTTCTGACCAGGGAGTTAGAAGAGTAGTCAGAAGAGTAGCCCAAGAGCCCAGGACCACTTGGAAAGCGCTCCAGAAACACTTGGAGGCAGCAGGTACCATCGTCACAATAGGCAATGCACTCCACTGCTCATGCTCATGACACATGTTGACGCTCGTTTAAAGTTTGTTACAACTCATTTGGACAAGCTTGTGAAATACTGGGAAAGTGCAGCCTGGTCAGACGAGAGCAAAATTGAACTTTTTGGCTGTCATAGCACACACCATTTACCAGGAGATTCTTGAGAAGAATCTGCTGCCGTCCACCAGGATGATGAAGATGAGACGTGGGTGGACCTTCCAGCAGGACAACGATCCAAAACATACAGTAAAAGAAACTCTTAATTGGTTTCAGAGAAAAAAAATCAAGGTGTTAGAATGGCCCAGTCAATCACCTGACTTGAATCCAATTGAACAAGATTTAAAGACAATTTGTTTAGAAGAATGGGCCAAAAATCACACCTGAATACTGCGGCCGATTGATTTCTTCATACAGGAAGTGTCTTGAAGCTGTCATTACAAACAAAGACTTCTCCACTAAGTATTAAAGAAATTTCAGTTAGCGTGTTCAATACTTTTTTCCTGTGTCATTCCCCTTTATCACACACAACTTCATTTATGGACTTTAATGTTGTGAATTCTTTATATTTCCGGATTTCTTCAGTCAGTACTGATGTCTGGTGAAAATTTCATGTGAATAGCCTCATTGGAAATCTATTTACTGAAAGAAATGTTGATGCATTCAATACTTAATTCCCCCACGGTATAAATAATGCTGTGAAACGATAAGTAGATCATTCTTTGCTAGAAGTAGTGGTCCTGTTGTGCTTTTTGAATATTTCTCACTGTTGGTGTATATGGAACACAATTGATATAGTTTGGATATGTTCTATAGATTGATGATAGTAGCAGCAGCGGAGAACTGGAATAAGCTCATGCACTATGGACATTTCACCACTTGTAGAAATCAGCAGCTGCCAAGCAAACAAAACATTTCTATTTCATGGACACTTTACTCAAACAACCAGCACTCACCAAGACTATTATTCTGCTATGAATGGAGATTGCTGTACATTTTTACAAGTGATGTTCACTTTTACACTCCATCAGTCTGCTCCTTTGTTACAACTCCAGTCCAATCAAACACATCATACTCATGAACGCAGCATGGGCAGAAACAAACCAACCGTTGAGAAGAGCGAAGACAATAGAGAAGTGGAGATGAAAAAGATGAGTAGGGTTATAAGAGAAAGTCTCCTGTACTTATTTGACTTTTTGAACCAAAGCCTGAGATGGATGGTTACAAATTCTATTCCAGAGTGACCAACATCATAAGTACTTAATTTGTTTCAGCCAAACGTATCAGGTGCTTGGAACTAGAAATCGGTTAAACATAATCTCTAATCTCTGGTCTCTGTCTAGAATCACTTTTCTACTGGACATTAAAGTGAAGAAAAAATCATTAATTGTGTAAAAGGTTTTCTTTTTTCTAGTGGTTTTAGAAGGCAGTATCATAATGATTTGATCATACATTTCAATGTTTCGGTTTCTTTCTTTCTTTTTATTTTTTGTTCATTTAGCCATAGTAATGTCATCTTCTTGCTGTTTTTGACTCAGGTTTATATTTTGAGACCTTAGCAGAGTTGCTAACATTTATGATTTAGCCATAGCATTTATGATTTTTAGCCCATGCTGTGTGGTAAACACCAATCAGTGGCCAGAAAAAAAAACACGAAAAAATTTCACTCTGCATAAAAACAAGTCAGTGAAAGAGTAATGAAAGCTGTTATCATGGAGTCATCTTGACCACTGACATACACTAGGGGTTTTGCTATAAAACAATTTTTTTCTGTCTACCTGCTAGGATTTTCTTTTTAATGATGTTGGCAGCTCTGTATTAAATTCACTGTTTAAAATCCCTAAACTCTTTTCTGCAACAGTTAACTCAATGCAGATGAAAAAAGCATTAGCAGAACAAAGAGTGGGATTAAGTATTAGCCCTAGTTTTCAGAATATAAAGGTGATACCTGACCTCTAGTGGTATAGTGGTTAATGAAAGGGGTTGGGTTAGCTGTTGTGAATTTCAAAAATCCAAAAAGTGAGTTGATGTGAGCTTACCTGCGGTCTTGATCTGTGTGACTCACAGTGCCAGATCAGACCTCACCCACCAACCACCGGACTCTGGTGCCTTCAGATCTTACTTAGAGGAGTTTATCCTACACATAAAGCTGTGTGTTTATGAGGGAAAATCTTGACTTTTAGTTGTTGAAATCCCTCCTGAGCCTAGCTTTGGACCATGGTTGTCAGAGGGAGACCATGCTTACCTGCCTTCTGAGCCACCAGTGCAGAGTGCATGCCATATGAATCATGCCTCGGGTCAAATCCTGAATATGGACTGGATCTTGTAGGGTGTCTGGCTTGATCTGTTCGTATTCAAGATAAACTGTTTAAAAATAGGCCAGCCCATGTGAGGTTTTGGGGCTTTGTGGGAGAAAACAAGATCTGGCATAGTGCCTTTTTCCCACTGGGTATCGGTTTATTAAAGATTAGGTCTGCTTTTGGATGATAAATATGCTAAACAAAAGTGTTAGTGGTTCAGCAGGTATGTGTGTGTGGTGCCGAGACTCTTGGTTCAATGCTTAAGTAACGTTGAAAACCAAGGCCTTGAGCCTACATAAAGAAATACAGGGGTTATGCTAATCTGGAGTAAAATAAATCTTTATTAATTTGTAACCTAGCATGTAGATAATGTATGTGTATGCCTGCTTATTTATGCAGTTATCAATCAATCAATCATGTGGCAGCAGCACAATGCATAAAATCATGCAGATACAGGTCAAAAACTTTGTTGGTGCCAGACTATTTTGAATATTTCAGAAACTCCTAATCGCTTGGGATTTTCACACAACACAGTCCCAAGAGTTTAAACACAATGCTTCCAAAGCAAATAATGTCCAGTGAGCAGTAGTTCAGTGGAATGAAACACCTTGTTGATGATAAGAAGTTCAAGATGACATGAAGTCATCAGTAACAGAAACTCAAATAACCACTCATTATGACCATGATGAGCAGAAAAGCATCTCAGAACACACAACACACCAAACCTTTAGGCAGATGGTATGCAACAGCATTAAAGCACATTGTGCTCCACTCCTGTCAGCCAAGAATAGGAATCTAAGCTTTCAGTGGGCACAGACTGCACAAAACTGGACAGTTTCATCTGATACGAAGCAATATTCATTTTCTTTCAGCACTGCAAAGCACTGTTCTTTCAGAATAGTGAAGATAAGACATACAGGGGCTACAGGGTGCTGCTGGTCTAGCTGACCTGAAGGTCAGAATGCAGAGCAAGTCCAAAGATGAGAAGGGCTGTGCAGATAGTAGCAGTAGTATTGTCATATTATCAGACAGATCTGAAAAAGACATTTATTTTCTAACTGTAACAGTAGCTGTGGAAGGTGATGGAGTGTTGAGAACCAGTGGAGGAAAAAGTGACACAAAGTAAGGGTCTGATACATGTACAAGAGTTACTGTGAGATTTGATGTAGTAGAGATTGGACATGTTCTATGGGTTGATCCACGTCTCTGCAAGTGTGAAGAAATGAAAAGGGAGACTAGACCTCCTTGTTGTCCTTTCTTGATGGACTCCCACAGGTAGATTTTCTTCCAGAAACACTGAGTGAAGAGAGGCTTCTGCTACAGCTGCTGCTGTTCCAAACTTACTTAAAGAAATACTTCACAACTAATTAGCTTTGATTAGCCACCAGCTGGGAGAGCTGAATAATTGCTAATTGAGCAGTTTCAGGGTGCTAATAATAATCCACCCCCTGCGATTGCCAGTTATGGTAGCACAAGGTAGTTTAAGATTCAAATCAAGCAGGAAACAAATATAATTTGGATTAGTACCCATACTGTGCCATGCTGGCTGGTGGAAAATTGCCATTGTTTTTTAGACTAATGCTATTATTAAAGTGGTTTGAAAAATTCTGGTTTCTTGGCTGAATGTTTTCTCTCTTGTCTGGAAGAGACCTTTATAGCCCTCAGACTCAGCGTTAGATAAATGTGTTTGATCACTGAATGTCTGAATGTCAGTAAGCCTGTGGTGGTTCATGACTCAATCAAGCAACACATCAGCTTGAAAGGTTGGAATGAGGTATTTAATGTGTTTTCCTGAAATGAGTCCACATTCACCTTTTTCACTAACCCAAAGTTTCAGATCAGGTATTGGTGTCAGTTTCTAGAAAACAACTTTATTAGAAAACAATTGGCTGTCTTACTTATGAACCAATTTGTCCTTGGTGCATATTTACTGTAAATGGGCATTTTACGTTCATGTCCATGTCAGTTTGTTTGTGGTGTCGATAATGGTATCGGATTTATAGTGGAGTGAATTACTTAGAGTAATACTTCAAAATGATCAAAAGTCTCTCTTTCAGGATCAGTGTGTGGAGTTGAATAGAGGCCTTGGACACTCATCAATGGAAAAGCCTTTAAGACATCTTCTCTCTGTGAAGGTTTGAGGCAGAAAGGGTTAAAAAGGATCCCCAGATCGAATCATCATCTGAAGTCTTTAATGTGTACATACAGCTTATGAATAATTGATGAAGGTCAGATAGGGTTAAAGCCATTCCAAACATGAAGCGCTTAATATTTAATGATTGAATATTTCACAGATAGAATTCTTAGCTGTTTTCCTTTTCCCCGTTCTAATGGTATAAATGTCTTATTTGATGGAATCTATGCATCTTGTAAGCTTGGGTGGAATTGTTCTCTCTCAGGAGGTCATTTTCTATATTAGGGTCTTTCAGAAGTAGAAAAAAGGTTAGAAGAAGAACTTTTAAGGTTTCTTTGTTTGTCCTGGGATAATGCTTAGAGGTTGGTGAACCCTAACAATGCTTCTCTGTCAGATAGAGAATCCCTGAAGATTTTTTTTCTCTCTGTGTAAGCCAAAGTAAAAAAAAAAAAGACAAAGACACTCAGAACAGTGCTTTAAATACAAGAAAATCAGAGGAACAAAAAGTATTCAAGTAAGTATTTTGCAATAATTAATACGTGTACTCTACCCAAGTTACATTTTCATGAAGAAATCCATACGTTTAGTTATTGCATTTACTTTAAACTTTCCATTGCAAATCTAAAAGATCAGAACTTATTTTTTTTTCTTTTGGCCAGCTTCCAGCTATTATTAATATTATCCACTGAAACCTGGAGAAAGGACAGCTCTGCATGACTTTGTTTCTCATTCATTAAAGTACCTGGACTTATCATTTTTGTCAAAATCATTTATTTTTACTTTTAAATATTTGAGTACATTTTGACACACACTTTTTTGAACTTTCGCTCAAATCTAATTTGTACAAGGTACTTCCATTTTGAATTAGGTGAGATTTTGACACATCCATCACCCTTTTGTAAAATAGAATTGTTTCAGCGAAAAGAATTGCTTTTATGTGGAAAATCTATTGAATCTAGCCTTTTGGTTTAACCTTTTGCTTTTGGTTGAAAACCCTTTTGGCTTTTCTCAGGTTAGTCCAGTGTTCATTTGTTCCTTGCTCCATACGGAAATTCAGGGTCCATAGCAGGTAGGTACTAAAATGTATGTGTGTTTTCCAATGACTTTGTTACCACCAGCTTTGCCAAATAACTCTGAGATAACAAGACACAATTAACCAACATGTGACATGGCACTAAACAAGGACTACAGAGTGCTCAATGTTTGATTAAATTACTACAAAACAGCATTGTCTAAATACTCAATGCCTAATTTCCCAAAAGCTTTCCAGAACAATGAGTAGAATAGTGAAGTGATATTGGCACTTTGGTGAAAATCAGGCCAGATAAGAAAAAAATCATTATAAACAGGCTAAAGCCTACAACACAGAACAAATAAAAGAGAGCTTCTGTCTCTGAGTCTTCCTTCAAGCTTTAACAGTGTGTGTGTGTGAGAGAGAGAGTCTGTGTGGTGTTGTGTGATGTATGATAAGGACTATTGCTTCCCTGACAAGTGTCCATGATCACAGCAGCAGGCAAATCTCAAATTCATCACACATAACAGGTGTTAATTCATTCTCTCACACCAATCTCTGCTTTCCCCAACCTCTCTCCCTCTCAGGCCCAGCATCCTGTCCTCTGTCTCTTTTTTTTTCTTACAGACTAAAGGCTTTACAATCTTCAGAGATAGTGTATCTTATTTGGACACTGATGCAGAAATGCGGGCTTTCTTCAGGGAGCTTTTAAAATGCAGATATAGTGCTATCTGTGAGTCATCTCCCAGCTCTCTTTCTTTTAGAATTGATGTTTGTCAGGAACACATCGTGACCTTCTATCTAAGGAACTAGCTGCCATTCCGTTTTCATCCAGATAGAACCTTACTATTATAAGGTTACAAAATGCTAGACTTTCTAGATCTTATCAGAAGACAGAAAAAAAAAATCGCTTGTGCCCCCCCATGTTAAAATCAACTTTATTTAACTCCTTAAACTTACAGATTATTATGTTAAACACATACTGTAAATGGCTTTAAGGGGCTTAAACATCCAGTCACAATTCTAACATATTAGTAGCATTGTTATTTGCCAATCAGTATGAAATTCTTCTACACGGCATATTATTATGCATATTATGTTTAGTTTTAAAACAATAAAGTGAAATTAATTGACAATGAATGATTTTGAAAAAAATGAAATAAAACACAGATTTTCTTTATGAATTCAACATAAGATTTTGAAATAAGTGTTCAGAATGATGAATTTTGGTGATCGTGAGATGCAATTGGGTGCTCATTGAGGAAACCGAGAGTAGACTGGCCGAGAATTTCTTTAAGCACAAGGTGGAAAAAAAACATACGAGGGAAACGACAGTGGCACGGTTATGCTGTATAGAGTTTGTATAGGTTTTCTGACATGTTTTGGGTCCACTTGTCCCCTTAGACTGAACACTGCAAATCACTACAGAGTTATTCTGACTGATTACCTTTATTCTATGATGAAACATTTCTATACAGTTGGGAATGGTGTCTTCACGAACGATCCCACCCCCATCCAGAGTGCACGAGGGTTCACTGAATCGTTTGATGAGGATAGAAATGATGTAAAACATATGCTTTGACGTGTTAGACACCGCCCTTTACCACCATCTTCACAACACCAGTTCAGGTAATATTTTTTGTTAGTGTTCAGTGTTAATGGTGTCCATCCCTCCAATGCAATGTTTTGACAACTCATGGTGTCCCAACAGCCCTCAGTATATTAAATATCAACTGGTTCCACCTCCTATATTCTCAGAAACCTGGATTATTCTTTAGATAGATAGACAGATAAATGAGATCTCCATGCTTGAAATGCTTATACGTACACTATATGCACATACATACCTGCAAAGATGTTTAAATGTTTTAAACATATGGGCATTTACAGCAGCAATTAATTCTCACAGTTCTGACTGATGCATAATAATACAATGGCATAGTGACAGCTAAGATGTTTCCGTCATTTCTGGCTTTTATACCAACAACAGGAGCAGGGCAATGCCTCAAAGTTCAGCCTCAAAGTGCCTTTGTTTTCTATAAGGTATATAACTGACCTCTCAAAATGGTTCATTCTTCTTTATGAATCATCTACCGTAGGCGGGTGGAACAGTCTGAATGGGATTGGAGATGAGCGGAATAACACACTGTCATCTTGAGAAGGTGAGCCATTCAAATGTCTTGCGATATCTATTCATAGGGAGTTGCAGAAATAGATTAGATGGCAGATAAAATCATTGAGAATGAACAGAAAATTGTTATTCACCATTTTTTACATTTCCATTCAATGTCTGCCAGTGTTTCAGGTGTGCTGGTTTATTACTACTAATTCAATGGAGACAAATAAAACTCTAGACAGTCTAGGATTACAAACAGTCGAATAGGAGGGCTATTTTTTTACTATCTATCAGTAACTGTGTTATTATTATGAAGCTGTTATGGTTGAGCATGGAGTCTCATCATAGGCATAAAACTATTGTGCATACAGTACACAAAGGAACACCCTCAGTGAAAGACAGATAGTCAATGTTTCTTCCAAATAATTATCACAATAAACAGAAAATTGCTGTTAGCCAGAATTTATTTATAAAACCACATGAAATTTATGGTTTTGCTGTTGGTTCCTTTGTGTACTTTAAACTTTGACTGAACAATGTTCACTTAATCTATTTAGTCTAGTTTCTCCTCCCAATTGATTTGGAAAAATCTGAAAATAATCCAGCTCATTCACTGTATTTTACATGAAATTTAGGGATGTTTCACCCAATGTAAATCACTTGACATCACTGTCAATGATAATCTACAGTCTGGGTTAAAAAAAAGAAGCACCAGCTTACCCCTTAACATTCTGTGTATTTTTCTTATGACCTTTGGCGTTGGTTCCACAAATCCACTTCAAGCCATTTGTTAATAACAAATAAGATAATGCAGATGCCAAACATTATGTTTACATTTATTCCTTGAAAGATATAGAGGGCTTAGACATCCTAGCCCATTTATACCTGCCATCCCTGCAATACAGAGAGCCACTAAGTATTGCTTATGTTACACACATACACATACACAATTCTGTCACTGCTGTTGTGATCTGCTATTATAGTGTCTGTCCATGTGGGATTAAAGTGACTAGCCAGTATACAGTGGGAGGGACTGCAGAGATGGATGGTATTGGGATGATGCATGATTGGCTCCCTGACTAATGATCATGGTGAGTTGGAGTGACACAGTGGGAGAAACATGGAGTCGGGAAATGATTATGGCAGGCAAAAAAAATATATAAATGACAGTCTCTCTGACATCTCTCCCAGTGCCCAACCACATGAGACAGAGTGATAGGGAAAGCCATTCAGATAGGCCTCAGTGCCTCACTGCCGCTATGAGCAGTGTGCGACAGGCTTTTTATTTATTTATTTATTTATTTATTTATTTATTTATTACCATCAGTTCTGTGATCTTTAAGGCCTTTTATGTTTCTGACAGTTTGATACCTCACACTGCGCATGATGTGCTTGATATACTTGAAATAAAACACTGGTAAATTTTTGAATAGTTGTACATACTTTGCATGCACCTGTTTTCTTTGCCTGTCCTTATGAGATCATTATAGCTAATACTTTCATGGACAGAGGCATGTAGAGTTCTTAGGTTTCTGCCAACAGGAAGGCCAATTTATCCCAGGTGAAACATACCCTCAGTGTCTTATTTGTCAAGCTCCTTTTAAAATGTCAGTCTAGTTCTTCACTCAATCATCGTCAACAGCAGAGTTGTCCCACATGTCAGACTGACAGTCTTGCTCTGTCAATCAGAAGAGCTTCTTGGATGTTTGACTTTCTACTCTCAGATTCCTTCAAATCTAGCATTGAGTCGCATATTTCATCGAGAGCAGAGCTGCTCAAAGGACATGATGGCTACCTCTGATATTCAGATCTGGCACTTCACCTGGAAGTGTTCCCAGACATCTGGAGCATAATGCACAAGCGGAATACCAACAAACAGCCACATGTCCCCTTCGGCCAATAGGGTCCCACTTCCCATGCCTTAATTTCCCTCTCATACATTTCCATTTCCTACATACAGATTTAAAATTTCCTTTTGATATCCGATTTACAATTTCACTTCCACTCTGCATGACTTATTATCATCACTCAGGTCTACAGGTATTATCAGACATGGCAGCTTCTCAAGACCTTGCCATTTACATTCCATCCAGGGAAATGTCACAGTGCAGCAATGTCCCGTTGAGGTAGACAGATGGCCCCCAGGTGGGCTGCTGGTGCTGGAAATAGAAATGGCCCTATGCTGACCTGTGAAGAACCTTGATGAAATTCAGGAAAGTGATCAATAAAAAAAATGCCATCTTTAATAAGAACCTCACACACCTCACACATTTAAAACGCAAGTATGTGCAAAACACAGCACATGGCAAATAGTTAAATATCTAATATTCAAAAACAGTAGGGAAGGGAACAGAATATACACCAACAGCTGTAACTTTAAAACCACCTGTGTAGTGTTGTTTAGGTCCTCCTTGTGCCACCAAAATAGCTCTGACCTGTTGAGGCATGGACTCCACAAGACCTCTGAAAGTGTGCTGTGGTATCTGGCACCAAGACATTAGCAGCAAATCCTTTGAGTCCTGTAAGTTGTGAGGTGGGGCCCTCTATGGATCGGACTTGTTTGTCCAGCACATCCCACAGATATTTGATCAGGTTGTGATCTGGGGAATTTGGAGGCCAAGTCAACTGTTTATCATGTTCCTCAAACAATTCCTGAACAATTTTTGCAGTGTGGCAGGGTGCATTATCCTGCTGAAAGAGGACACTGCCATTAGGGAATACTGCTGCCATGAAGGGGTGTACTTGGTTTACAGCTATGTTTAGGTACGTGTGTCAAAGTAACATATACATGAATGCCAGGACCCAAGGTTTCCCAGCAGAAAAGAACATTGCCCAGAGTATCACACTTCCTCCGCCAGCTTTCCTTCTTCCCATAGTGCAAGACACACTGTTTTGAAGATGCTCTGACCCAGTCGTCTAACCATCACAATTTGGCCCTTGTCAAAGTCGCTCAGATCCTTACACTTGCCCATTTTTCCTGCTTCCAACACATGAACTTTGAGAATTGACTATTCACTTGCTGCCTAATATATCCCACCTCTTGATAGGTGCCACTGTTATAAGATAATCAATGTTACTTACTTACCACCTGTCAGTGGTTTTAATGTTATGGCTGATCAGTGTATATTTAGGCATACGGTCATGTGAAAAAATAAGTACAGCCCATGGAATTATTATTTATTTATCTATTTATTTATTTATTTATTTACATATTTGGACAAGCAAACATTTGATGTTCTATGAAACAGTGCCTATTAATAAGGATGATAAACTATCAAATGACACATAAAATGGACATTTTGCAGACAGTTTAAATTACAAAAAAAAAACAACAACAAAAACCCCAGATCAGTCATGAACAGTCACATAGAAAAATAAGTACACCCCTACATTTATCACACCTTCAAATCCATAAAATTAGAATCAGGTTTTGAAGATTGGGTACCAGTGATTAGAACCTGCTCAGGGAGTGCAGGTGGAACCTGTCTTATTTAAAACTTTACTATTGAGGTGTGTGGTGTCATCATGCCAAGATCTAAAGAGTTCTATAAGGCCTCCAGGACGGGCCGTCCCAAGCCCAAGAGTAGACAGTCTGATGCAAAAAGAAGACTCCAGGAACCCCAAAATTTCATCACAGGAACAAAGGACTGGCTCAAAAAGAAGAAATGGGGGGTTATGGAATGGCCTAGTCAAAGCCTGGATTTGAATCCCACTGAAATGTTGTGGAGGGATTTGAAACAGGCAGTACATGCAAAACAAAACAACCCCTCAAACATCTTGTAAATGAAAGAATATTGCATGGAAGAGTGGTCAAAATTTCAGCAAGCCTGATGGAAAATTATGCAGAAACGTCTACAAGAAATTATTTCTGCTAAAGGGGGCAATACCAGCTTCTGAGGCCAAGGGTGTACTTACTTTTTCTACAGAAGAATATCACATCTATTGATATTTCTGTTGAATAAATGATTGAAAAACCAAATAATCCTTGTGGGTTTGTTCAAGTATATCACCTTTATTAATAGGCACTATTTCAACGATGATCAAATGGTTGCTTATCTAAATATGTCAAAAAAGCCAACAAGTTCCATACGGTGTACTTATTTTTTCACATGACTTTAGGTTCCATCAGGTCATAAAGATGATCGAGTCCTGCTTTTATTCAATGCTCATGCTTTTGTGCTCCAATAATTTGGAAAATATTGCTTTTTAATATACTATATAGTATACCATTATATTATTCAACATGTGAACTGAATGTCTCCTATTCCTGTTATACCTAATTATTTAATTGTGTATGCTTTTACTTTTTTTCTGAGTTTTATCTTAAAACAGCTTCTATAGAAGGAGTTTGCAAATGTATGATCTCCTCAGCATTGGCGATATGTGGGGATTTGTTGTTAGTAGTACCCAGTAACAGTACAAAATCAACAGGTTGCTGAGGATCCATTTATTTAGTTATATAAACTGGCTTACACTATACGACGAGAGAAATCTCGTCGTCTGACTGCTACTCACACTGCACGACTCAGTCTCTTGACGGAACGGTAAAAATTGCATCGCAAAAGTGCTCATACTGCACTGCAGGAACCTCCAATGTTAAATGCCATGATACTTCTAGTCACTTCATACTGAAAATATTAATAGGCGGGCCAAAAACATTTTGCACATTTTATGCTCTGATGGTGTTGCTACTGCTCACTGTCTCTCTCTCACTTTTTTGTCTCTCAATAACTTGTTTGCAGTTGGAATCAAACTTGAAAAACAAGCTGCGTGCAGCCTACAGTTCATGAAAATGATTACTTAGCAACCACAACACCGCTGATGAGATAGCAAGGTCATCGATAGTCTTTAATTGACTATTAGACTTCTAATATGAATCGCCTCATGACACCATTCAAACTACATGACAGCTGTTGACATTTTCGTGACACGTCAGAAACCATTGTAAATTCGGACAGGACGAGTGAACGCATTTGCATTTTGACTGATTGAAGGCATTTGAATATATTGTTTACCCTCTCACACTGTATGATTCACACATGATTTATTCACACGTAAAAATAAGCATGATAGTTGGTGACAGAAAACAACAGCTGTAAATTGTTCCAGAATCATAGTGTATACCGAGCCTTAGTCCAAAAAATACAATAGTGTTATTTAGAAAATCACTAGTGTTCAAAAACCAGAGGTCAAAATGCAAACACAGTCCAAAACAAAATCCAGTAAAATAGTCTGAGATCAGAGATCTGCAAATTTGAATATAAGATACTTTAAATTCAAACATTACTACAGACTTGGACCATTTAAAATAGCTTTCTTGATACAAATGCAGCAATAAATGGTTTGTCCTTGCAAACAAATGTCAAAAAATGTTGCACAGAGTGACTGTGAGCATTGAGAGTAAATAGACTAAATGTCTAATTAGTGCTAATGGAAAAAAACAACAACAAACACACTAGACTTGTATGTGAGACTAGAGAGGTGCGGTAGGTTATTATGTTATGTGTTTGTTGTAACCACCTTATGCTGATATTGTACATATTCATGTAAATATGCTACTTTTATCATTCATTCATTTTCAGAATTCACATTATCCTGGTCAGCATCACAGTGGATCTATAGCCTATCCAAGGCGGGAATACCTTGGATAGTACACTAGACCTTCGCTGTCAACATAGACCAGGGGAATCCAATCTTATTCGGAAAGGGCCGGTGTAGGTAAAGTTTTTTTTTTTTTTCTAACCAAGCAGAAGCCACACCTGAGTCTACTGAAAGCCAAGATCAACTGATTAAAAACAGGTGGAATCAGATGTGGATCCTGCTTGATTGGTGTGAAAACCTACCGCCACACCGGCCCTTTGCGGATAAGATTGGACACCTCTGGCTTAGACGATCCACCTACTGTCATATAACACAGTGTAAACCCATGTGAAACCCCACACAGACAGAATAGAACCAGGGACCCTGGAGCTATGAGCTAGCAACTCTACTCCACACTGTGCACCACTATGCCACCCATATGCTAGATTTATTCTACTTCAATTTTCCAACACAGCCATGTATTCGTAAAATCTTAATGTTGCTGTAAATATAGACTCTTGTATGTCACAATTTTACAATAGAAAAAAATCTATCACATCCTAGCTTATGCAAATGATTACACTGATTAGATTCACTAGAGTAACCACATATTTAAACATTCACAACTTGCAGTGAATTACAAGAGGCCTAAGCTGTAAGATTCCCTACTGAGACAGGAAAAGTAATGAGGAGATAAAAAACAGAATATTAGATATAAAAGAGCAGCTAATGACAGAGACAAAAAGGAAACGAGGAAGGAATAGGCAGGCAATAAGAATAAGTTGGAAATCTGTCCTAACATGTTAGTCAGGTCTTTCCTGCAAGTGCTCGTGTAAATGTAATAATTTTTTTTTTCTTACCTGCAGACTAGATTCTCTTTCTCTTTTTCAAAGATGCGTACAACTCTGAGATTTCTGTTTGTAATTAAAGGCATGTAATGATACAGAAGCTCTGCTGGAGCATTACTGTGACACAATGCGGAAAGCAATGAAGATTTATAGCTATATTACGCATATCTACATGTACATTTCCTTCGTTTTATCTTGCAGAACAATCCTCTAAATACTTTTATTAGAGTTAAAAAAAAAAATATAACAGTATAAAACCATTCAGGCTGAGAAACCAGTACACAATATACTCCAACCACAATCCCATCTCTTCACTGCTGGAAACCTTGATCACATGTTCCACAATGATATAAAACACAATAAAATAAAATAGTGCTTATTCATTTAAACATGTTGAAACGGTTTTGTGTCCACTTTCAGTTCAAAATGGTGTATGGGTTTATTGTGTGATATCAGGGAGTGTAATCAGAGTAAAACAAGGACCATACGTCTCTCCTGCTGCAAAACAATCAGCTAGTATGTAGTCAAGAACGTTATATGGTCCGTAAGCTTGATGGGTCCATCTTACCCTTCTTTACATATGGGAAGCTAGACAAAGAAAGACAGGCATCCCACAGGGTTTCATTGACATTGCTAACGTAAAGAGCATTCAAAATGAGACTGGTAAGTGAGGTTTGAAATGGAATAGCTTCTACTTTATATATTCAGAATATCAAATACTACGATAATACAAATAACAATAACAGTAAGAATGTTTTAAGCATGACAAGGTGAAATTATTCCCTAGCAAGACATTTACAGGAATTTTATGTGCTGGCAGAAGCAGAGAAATGAAAATATTTGCAAAGAGATGGAGAGAGAGAGAGAGAGAGAGAGAGAGAGAGAGAAGCTGAAATACTGATAGAAGAGACAGCTACTTAAACGAACTGAAGAGTGCTTGGTCATTTTTCAAAATGTCTGCAAGTGTCTCCTAACTGTATTTCTGAAAGTGTGAAGTACAACAGCAATTCTTATGTTGTCTACAGTGAGTGAAAAAAAGCCTTATACGATGCAACTGGACAAAGCGATATCTCAGCTGTGATGAATGACTCCATTTATGCAGGAGTTTGGCAATTAAAGCCTGTACATTTCACAACCCTTGTGCTGCGTGCTATGCTTAAACATCTTCTGACAATGAAAATGGTACAGTAAATGGGTGGATAGGGAACAGAGTTTGGTAGAAAGTATGGTAAAATGGTAAAAATACTCACTGCCTGAAGAGAAACAGACAGATGACATATGGTAATGTGTTTTTAAGAGGGAACATTTGATCTATTGGCAAATGTAGATGGAAAATTTAACTCATACTTAAAATTTAACTGATGTGTGCACGCACACACACGCACACTAAAATGAGATTAGATGAACTGCAATGAAGTGCTGCTATTTTAAAAAGCATGAAGAAAAGAATACTAACTGTCATGACACACCCACAGTGCAGCACTTTGCATGGGCATACATACTCTTTATGGCATTCTGACAGATAAATGCACAAAGAAGAATACACACAATGTGAATATTACACTGTTCATATTACAGTGCAACAAAGTCATTAAATAATTAATTCATTATTCTCCTTACAGTCCTGTTGCATTATTCACTTATTCATCTTAAAGAATATTATTATCTACTATAAAATATCCAATAACTGAAGTGAAACTAATAGGGGAAGTAGGTAACTCAATGTAGATTACAGTTATAAGAAATGTGTTACATTAGATTGATAAGATTCTTCAAGTTGGACACAAGCCAATGTTCCATTGATTTGCTCGCATTTCTAGATGTTGCACAATCATGGGGTAGCACACTCACTAACCCTAACCCTAACCCTAGCCCTATTGAGCTTCCACAGAGTTATTATTACACCAAGTGGTCCAAAATGGGAACTGCAACAAGCGCTCATAGAGGCCCACTGAAACAGTATTGACTCTGCCCCATGCTTGCTTGCTCTGTGAAGATTTTCAGGGACAGAGGAGCAGCCGACCAGATAGTTACTGACAGGGTTTATAGAGTGATGGTTTTTATGTTTTATAGCAAATAGCAGCAATTTAATCTAATACATTTCTGCCAACAAAGGCGAAATATAAGTGTAGACAGTGTGTCTATGATGTACCAGAGCAATTTCTATGTATATGATATGTTGCAAAGATTGAGAGAAGAGGAAAGGAGATCATAGATTGGATAATGTCTGAATATCAGACATGTATGTGCTCTATGGTGACCTTGTTTTGCATGCAAATGCTGAAAAAAACAAGAAAAATGTGTGTCGTTTTTCCAATGTCCAGTTTTTTGGGTTAGTTTCGGGTTGTTTTGTGTGGTTTTTAGTCCACTAGTGAACAGTGGACTAGTTCAAAAACAGACATCATCTTAAAACCATAATGAACTTTCTTTTACTTTCACACTATCTGTTGTTACCCAGATGAGGACGGGTTCCCTTCTGAGTCTGGTTCCTCTCAAGGTTTCTTCCTCATATCATCTTAATTTTTCCTTGCCACCGTCGCCACTGGCTTGCTCATTAGGGATAAATTCACACACTTAGAATCTGTATCCTGTGTTTATATACTTCTGTAAAGCAGCTTTGAGACAACGTCCATTGTTAAAAGCGCTATACAAATAAAACTGAATTAAACTGAATTGAATTGGTTTTTGAGATTTTGTGTAGTTGGGCTGCAAATTTAGTCGAGACCTAGCAACTTAGTAACTCGTAACTTAGTAACTAGTTAATGATATTAGCTCTTCAGTGTGTACCTTTTGTGAAACACACCTGCTGTATGGAACACAGTTGAACAAAAGTACTTCTAAAACAGCTCAAAATGAGATGCTAGACTGTATACTGAATGACTGTATGGTGTTGACTCTAAACTGTCTAATAGAGATTCACTAGATGGTAGGCTATAGCATAAGTCCAGTGTGATAGCCTCACAACCTAATTTTGTTTGAGGTTGTCTGAGGCATGATTATTGTTGTCATGCCTCATCAAAATCTATGGCCACCTTATCTTTTCCAGAACAACCGTAATTCATCAGCTTCTTATGGGTTTCAAAAAACAGATGATTGAAAAAAGCTACTTACAAAAATGTCCTTTGAGTGCATATATTACCTTTATTCTGTGTTACAGAGAGACAATATTATCTTTCTGCTTTTATACAGTGGGAATTTTTCAATTAAGTCCTTGCAGAGCTGGACCTCATGACCAATGATTTCTTAAGTATCGAGCATGAGAGTTTGCAAATAGGTTAACCATTTTCCATTACACTTGCAGCTGCAGAGAGAGGGAGAGAGAGCGCGTTTTTCTCTTTTGGCTCTGTCTCGTTCCCTTCAGGCTTTCTATTCAGGAACATAAAAGCAACAAGGTTTAGATTTTACAGGGTAACACAATTCATGCCATTATCATTGTGTGAAATCAGACTTGAAAAAGGCCCTGGGCGATGCACAGATTACAGGCAAGTCCAAACACAAAATGCATTAGTATGGTTCCAGATTGGAGAGGCTGAAACATGGCGAACATTTAGAAAGACCAGTTAACTGGAGGAGAAAGAGACTGGAGGAGAAGAGCCTTCATTGCTGACATGCTAGTTCCACAAGGGTGCTGAAACTACTTAAGTCCTCCTTACCCATAAGCCACAATCAAAGCTCAGATAAGGATGTCAACTTCACTCCAGAGCACCAGTGCCACTTCTGAAATATGACTCTGCAGCCTGTAATAACACAACACAGAGAGCATTCAATTACAAACCTGCCTTTGCCAAGGTCCTTCTCTGGGGGGCAGGGCTGTCGTATATACACCAGTCTGCCTATATCTGTTCCCCCTGGGTTGAGTTATGGCCCTCCACCCAGACTACTGCAGCCTAGATGAGCTTCATACTCATGCTCACATCTCCAGCACTACACACAACTGCAGATAGGACACCACTTCCCATTTAATTAAAAGTACACAATTATTTCATAAAGATTTATAGAGCTGTCATCAGGCAGGGCGACGAGATAGAGGCAGAATGTGAACTTCTCATTTTTTTCTCGTTCTGACAGGGAAGGCAGAGCAAAGTCAATTGTTATGTCTCTCTCCTTGTAATCTGCTGAGGCTTCTGAAGACTTCAGTAAAATGGTGCAGCACATCATGAGATGACCTGCTATTTGCAGTAATTGAGGTAGAGTAAAAGTATTTTGTGCTAAGAGCTGGGGAAGAACGATAAGACAAGCTTGTCAGAGTGCCCCTGAGCAGCTGGCCAGCCAAAGAACATAATTATATGGAAACAGGAGTTAGAGCAGTTAATTAGATGCATTGCTCATATCTAATGCTGTTAATGTAGATGCCCAGATATTCACTACTTCAGCATTTCTTCCTCCATGATTCATTCTCATTCCTATGGCAGCTGTGACAGATGTGAGTTGTTTGTGCAGGGACTTGCAGGAAATGAGCTGAAAATGTCCATTCAGGACTTTGTGCCCAAGACCCGAGATTCACTTTTTGCATTTCTTTCTAACCTCTTGAGACCCAAACTGAAAGGTTGTGTGCCTTGTCATGTCTTCACACTATTTCAGTTTATTAGAACCTAAACCGTGGTACCAATTGAATGTTAAAGAAGAAATGAATGCTTCTTAAAGAAGCAGGAAGACGTTTGGGAAAAGAGTAATGCACTATATATCTTCATATGAATAATAAAATATCTGTCTTCATATGAAGATGTTACCAGCATGTATACTACATAAATGATGTCATCATATGATAACAGATTTAGAGATCTACATTTAACCCTCAGCTGCTTCTGCTCTTTTATTGTTCCAAACCTGGAAATAGGTAAACAATTCATGAACAAAACAAACCATAGAATATTAATCTCAGGATGATTTAGAAATCATTGACTGATATCATGTAAAAATGACTAATAATTTAAAATATATGGTATACATTTTCACTTTATGTGCAATGTATAATAACAATAATAACAATAATAATAATAATAATAATAATAATAATAATAATAATAATAATAATATAAAGAATTATACAAATAAGAAAAGGAGAATTATAACTCTATACATACTTGATCCATATTTAGATTATTTGCAAATATGGCAATCTGTAATCTTCTGGCTTGACTGAGCAAACTGCAGAGGAGTGTTTAACTCCTTAAACTCCTGGTTTCTTATCTAGTTTTTCATCTCAAGCTGGTTTTAAACTGTGTGATTACAGTGATGATTTATAGGTACAAGATGACCTCAATAAAATTTTAGCTGAATCTATAATATAATGTGTGACAATGTGTTCTTCATATTGAATTATACAGTGAAGATCCTCTGATGAAAGGCTTTAATTAAAGAAAATTACTGCTTTCTCCTTATATCATCATTCAGAGGTTTACACATTCATGTAGGAAATGGGGTCACATAAACATAAACATTCTTCAAAGTGAGCTTGAGGTAATAAGGATGTTTTTTCTGTCCATTAGCATGTTATTATTATAATTTTTTTTTTTTTTTTTTTTTTTATTTCACTACTACCAGTACAATATTTGTAGCTGTTCCTTGAGTTATTTTTAAGCCAGGGGTGTTTAAAGTTCAACCACAAGGCCAAATGCAGCCTGTGAAACAAATGCTATAAAGCCTGTGGCTTCTGTCTTAGAATGTATGATATGTGTCTTGCAGGTCAACAAGCTGCTGGTCAGTTATCTGACAGTGGCAGCAGACTGTGTTAACACAGCTAGCTAAATTGCAAGAACCTTTTATTCTCTGACTACACCTGCAAATTACTGTAATTTTCTGCATGATATTCAGTCATAGCTACAGATAAAAATAGCAACATTAACAGTGAGAAGGGGTCATTTTATAAGAGCTGGAAACTCTTTTTCAAATAAAAAGAAATTAATAAAAGTAAATCTCTAGTATTTTGCATAAATTCATTAATAATATTTGGGGACTTGTTGTCAGGTATTTTGATGTGAGGTTTGGACACCCCTGTTTTAAGCACTATTCCTATTGGAGGCTTTTAGATCATAGCAGCACTCCCACTATGAGATTTTAATAAACAATTTGAGTCACTGTTAGATCTTTGTCTTTGGCTGTCTTTAGTAACAACAGCACTAAATCGGCTGTGGTGAGTTCATCACATTGTGTGTTCTAAAACCACCAAACTCAATCTAAACTCATGAGCAAAGAATTATTATATGATGTGCCATTTTTGTTTTGGCAGCAGCAAAATAAGGCTGAGCATTTGACAGTGTAAAACTGACTGTAAAATATATTATTCAGTAACTACTAACCACTATTCACTAACTACAGTAAAACTAATGGGTGTACACTTACAAGAGTGTGGAAAGAAAATCTGGAACTGTCGGAAAATAGTCCGCATTGCAGTTTTAGCCTCCAGAAAAACCACTGTGTAGCCACAAAAGACTTTCCCTAAAAATAGAGAAAAATATAATGGGCAATGTAAATATACATTAAACAGCTATCTGTATTGCATTAGAAAAAGGAACCCTTTAGCTGAATAATGCACCAGAAGTGGAGTGTAGAAGTCATGCATCGGAGATGGTGAGGAGGAGACATTCTGAAATCGATTTTCATGGGTTCTCTTTTCAGTTAGAGATGATGGTAAAAAAAAAAACCAACTGCAGGTAATTTCATAAAATAATTGACCACATTTTCTAGTTGCTTACCATCACTTGGTTCAAATGCAGGAACAATATCCATGACAACCTTTACCCATGCACCATGTGGAAAATATGAAATATTCTCAATAATGAAGGCTGATGTTAAGGCATTTGTTGTTTTAAAAATGAATGTAAAACTGTACAATGAAAAATCCCCAGTATCTGCTGGGCATCATGGGAAATAGCAGGTAAAGGTCACCAACATAGTCAGTGAGGCATTCAAAATGGATTCTACATGACTGGAGATTAGTGAAGTGATTTGTGAGTTTGATACTATGATCTGGATACAATGTGAAACTTCATTAGACATCTGAGTTGCCTTGGCAACGGTGTCTGCTGCTGTGAATTTATTTCAGTCTCGCTAAAACCTGCCTTCTGCTGTCAAGATTCCTATTTAGCATACACTCATACCTCACATTCTGTATATATTTAATACATTAACATCGTGTATATGTTCAATACATTGGCGTATTTCACTGTATGACCACGATCAAAATCTTACTATAAACATTCACCCCAAAGAAGATGGGTTCTGATTAACTGCCCAGAGAAGATGGGATCCTTCTTTAAAGCCTTATTATTCTTGATGTTGTCTCAGTGAGTTTTCTTGCCACTGTCCGCTGTTACTTCCTTATTACGGATTCCAGTCGAGTACCAGATTTCTCTACCGATGCTGTATGCCAATATCTACTGTTAAAATAACTATACAAATGAAATAGAATCAAATTGAACCAAGTTGAAATAAAATGAATTGATTTGGATCAAAACCATGTTAGGTAACTGGTCATTTCCAGGAACACTACGATACACAGCAAAATTGCCATTGTTGATTTAACACCCAGAGTGTTGAATTTACACCCTACAGGATTTATATAAGTCTATTGGACTCAAATGAACACTCTGGGTGTTAATTCAACACTAGGGATTTTACTGTGTAAGCTACATTATTCCAGATCGAGCAATGAGTAAGAGGTCACCATGACAACGGCAGTGTTTTTTTCATTTAAATCAGACATTTAAAATGAAAATTTCTTTCTCTTTATGACGACACAGATTAATAGCTACTTTTTGCTGATCTAATGCTCCACATCACACATTTCAAGCATGGGAATTGGAAACAGTCGTTTATTGGTGAAAATCTAACAGATGTTTCATCAAAACAGCAGATACAGAGATTAATAAACATGTAAATTTGCCATAGAGCTCATCAAAATGGTGAAAGAGATTAAACCACCATATGATTCCCAAAACACTGGTTATCCCACATACTTGGCATATCTCACAGCTTGGAGACAGAAAGATTAAAATGTCTTGGCAGTTATGATATAGATATTTACATTATTTTTCCCCTTCAAAGAGATGACTTCATTCCTAATAGAGCATATAGCATCACAATCTGGCCTGCTTTATATTCACATCATTGGACTGTTTAGTACTCTGTAACAGCAGGATTCTGTCAGTTGCTGTCACATAATCTGATGAGAACAAAGAGAAACAGTCAGTACAACTGCTAGGTGAACAGCTGGATACATATTAAAATGAGGTGGCTTTCTTCTGAATGAAATACAGCCTCTAGGTGACCCAGGATTGTTACGCTTTAAAGTATCTACTGATGCATGATATTTATTTTAGGCCATCTGCTATATTCCCAAAGGTCCCCCACTGTCTTAACTCAGTTGCATTTGTGACATTTTCTGTTATTAAATCATATTTCCAGTAATATCCGGGATTTTTGACATTTCTTTTCGATAATAATTACTTTCATGTTTACTTTTCAAAGGCTAGACCAACAAAACTAAGACAGAGCCACTAATAAAAGTGTTAAAAAATATTTGTCACTTTTTCACATGCTGTAAAGTTCAACATAAAGTTCATCAAGTCCCCAGTAAATTCATCAGACCGGACAAAGAGAGATGATGGGATTGGAAGTATAGGCGGCATAAAAACTATGTTATCATCAATTGATACTGTCATCCTCTCGCTTTTTTCCTTACCTACTATTCACCTTTCTCCTATCATAACACAACTATCACCCAGGAAGCACAAAGGCTAACATGTGCATTTAAGCATTTCAGTATCCAGTCTACCCAGCGTAACTGAGCAAATGACAAACACTTGACTCTTACTTCCTCCTAGACACATGGATATTTTCAAACTGCTGCTCATGGGGTCAACAGGCAGCATAACACACTCGGAGGAAAGCACTAGCTACCAGCTACCCTCTTTAGCATACACAAGCTCACAGACACCCTTGATTGGCTGTGATTGACAGGGGAAAGAGAGACAATTCTTTCTTCCCACCCAGAGAACATGGCCAATTTTGCATCCCAATTTTGTCAGGATTCAACCTATGTCCTGAGGACAGGGTGAACGCTTTTCTGTTGCACCACTCTAGACCCAGCACAACCCTTATACTGAGAATCCAACTCAATAGAATCTAACTCAATAGAATCTGACTAACAAATCAGGGAGGTGTCAAATGATCAGACTAGAAAAAAAAGGCAACGGAAAGGAAGAAGCAAAGGTCAAACCAAAAAAAAAAAAAAAAAAAAAAAAAAAAAAAAAAAAAAAAATCACAAACAGCACCACGACCATGCAGAAACACGCATAGAAAATGGCAGAACCTCACATGAATTAGAAGCGCGTGAGCTAGCATATATACACTGAGCTAAATGAGGATTAAACAGGGAACAGGTGCAATCAGTAATCAGATGAGTGGGAGTGATATAAAGTCTGACATGGATTTTGAAACTTGTATCCACATGGGTTCTTTTGGATAAGATTGGACATCCCCAAAACACTTGGTCTTTAGTTGGCTCCAGGTGTGATTTGATAGCTTTTATGAAATATTCTCATTGATTCACTATAGCATGCACTGGCATATTTATATTGCTAATAAATATTACTGAATAACCTCAGTAACTTGCAAGCACCATTATCTCAGAGCTTATTTCCATTTCAATTGAGTTATGTTTATAGAGCCCTTTTAACAACAGACATTTCACAAAGCAGCGTTACAGAAATCTGAGATCGAGGAAGAAACCTTGAGGTGGAAGAAACCTTGAAAGAAGCCAGACTCTAAGTAAATCCGTCCACTTCTATAAATCATTGCAGTATACAGTTGAAGGAGAGTAGAATCAAACAGTGCTAAGTTAGTGCTCAAAGGATGTTCACTATGAGAATATTGTGACTCTAAGTCTATCATGGGCACAGGCTCACGTACCAGTTTCTGAAATACTCAAACCAACCCATCTGGCACCAACACCCATGCCACAGGTAAAGTCACAGAGATCACACTTTTTCACCATTCTGATATTTCATGTTAACTTTAACTGAAGCTCTTGACCTGTATCTAGAAGATTTTTTTGCATTGTGCTGCTGCCACATGATTGACTAATTAGATAACTGCATAAATGTCCAGGTTTACAGGTGCAGGCGCACCTAATAAAGTGCTTAGTGAGTGTATGTTTGGTCAAAATGGAAGTATATGCTGAATGTATGAATGTAAAATATATAGTTATATTACTTGGTTGGTATCTGTGATTAATTTAAGATATCAAAACAAAGTGACTTGATTAGGAAAAACACTATAACGGGAATAAAATGATGTGATAAAATAACTATGTGACAGTGGAATTAGTGAGGTGGTGTCAGGTGGTTATTAAAACATATTAGTAATGATCTGATGTTTTTTTTTTTTTTTTATTCTGTAGTAACTTAATTAATGTACATTTATTCTCATACACCATAGGGTAATGTTTTATCAAACATTAGCATGTGCAAAACAGAACGTCAAATAAGGCTCCTTATTAAAACTGTAAAGCATCGCAGTTATGTGGTGCTGGTAGCAGAGCGGTACGTTGATCCATGTATGTTAACTAAGATGATGCCAGCAGTGTGGGTGGATTTGGACTGTGGCAAAGATCTGAAGCCGCATCTACTGAGAGCCCAAGTTTTCTCTTTCACAGCATCATGATGTAATTTTTGTCACAAGTTTGCTGCACGACCTTCAGTCTGTTTCTCACCAGTGTTTGAGATTTACATAATTTAAAATGTAAGATGAAATTCCATGATACTGTGAAGTAGTTTTGCAGTGAAGTAAATAATTCATGTTTGACATTATATTGATTTGTGTAGTGAGTTATAATTTTAAAGCACAGGTTTTTCCTCATTTGATCATTCTGTCATCACTAAAATATCAGTTATATTGAAACAGTGAAGTTGCATGTTTTCTGTTTCAGTAACCCAAGTAAGTGCGGACGAATAAAACTGCTCTGTTAAATGTGTGCATTCTGCAATGCAGATCTTTGCTTCTGGGAGTGAAACTACTGAGATCCTGCCCAGCCCCCCGCCACCCCCGCCTCCCGCCACCCCCGCCTCCCTTTTGCCTTTAATACTGAACTTATGAAGCGTGTTGACTTTCTTTTGTATTCAATTTTGTCTTAAAACAATATTTCTCATGTTATTGCTTTTACACAATGCAAATCTTCTTCCAGTTCAAATATGTTTCATCTGATGTAACATTATTTGCACAGCCATGCTACAGAATCCAGTTAATAGCTAAGACTCAGCTACACAATGAGATGATTTAGTTGTCCTGTGGAACACAGTAGAGCTGCTGATGTTAATAGATTTCTGGTCATAATCATTTGTCGTCACTGCCTGCACAAGGCTGAAAAAGACACCACGGTACAATGAATAAAATCTATTAAAGACCATTCAGTCTCATGTACAACTACATCTCATCAGCAAAATGTAACTGGTGGATTGTACAAAAAAGACAGAGGATCATTAGCAATCTTGTGCAGGTTAAGCCTTCTGGGAAACTACTTCGGAAAATAAAAAAACACTTTAATATGCGCATATATAATAAAGTTGTGCAAATGTGTGTACATAAGGGATTCCCTTGTGTGTACACAAAGGATTTTGGATAGTTATGAGTCCTTTGGTTCTTTAAAAGGGTTCTACCTGGGATGGTCCCTGAAAAATAAAACATTTTGTTTCACATAAAAGCTTTAAGGCTTCCCTTATACCAGGGGTTATCAATTTGATGATTTGGGCACATCTGTGTAGTAAATCCTGTATGGGCCAGAAACCAAAAGTATCAAGCTGTGCAAAGCTGTGCAAAGAGACTTATCTGAGAAGACTTGCAGCTGTAGTTGTAGCCAAAGGTAGTTCTACCAAGCATTGACCCAGTGTCTGAATATTTATACAATACATTTCTGTTTTTTTGTTTGTTTGTTTTTGTTTAAGTAATCGTTGTGTCAATACAAATATTTTGTACAAATGTAAGACATATTATATAATTCAAATTCCAGTTAAGCCCATTTGAGTTCCAGGTTGTAACACTACAAGATGTGGAAAAGTACAAAGAGGGTGAAGAGTCATACAAGTCACTATATTTTCCACACATGATTCCTGAATATACATTTTGTTTACTTTGCATTAAATTTACATCACATTACATAGAATAGCAGAATGGTTACATAGAGTTTTGCACAGTAATTTAGATTTTCTTGGGGATGCATCAGCACCATAGACCAAGTTTGATAGCTCTGTTTATGTGGCCATGAAAAGCATAAGTGTGTTTGTGCACTTAGGGTACTAGACTTGACCTGTATAGTGAGTTGATTTTAATGAAGTGCATTAGCTAGCTACATTAGTCACACTGGATCTAATAGGGTTGCATGGAGTTTGTTTGTCTGCTATACAGCTGAAAGTATGGTTTGTTTATTTATTTAACGTTGGAAGCCCTTACTGTTCAATAGCGGCTGATTGTCAAGCACAACATACTGGATAAGGGTTGTTATTTTCATCTAGCATTGTTTGTCATTTCTTCTCACCTAGCCTGAGTGAGAAGAAGAATTTGCTGCAGCAGTAGCCTAGTTACTGCAGTCTGTTTCTAGCAACTAACACCTCAGGCTGAGTTTTATTATTAAGAAGTTTAATCAGGTTAGTTGTATTATAGAAAGATGGCGTAGGACCTCCTCTTGATATTTTCACAGAACGCAGGTTGCAGTCTACTTTGCTTTGATTGCCATCATTAATTGTGAAATACATCCTGATCGCGGTCATTTCCTGTTGTCTATTCATGAGTGCAACAATGTACACTAAGCTGACATCACATACTGTATAATCACATGGTATTGGATTGGAGCAATTTTTTTATGAGTACAGGTATGGATTGATGCATCTCTAGCTTGTTGCCGGTATTATTTGTGCCTTTTAAACATTAGAAGTTCTGACCTAATAAAATCATTGCTTTAATATGCATTTCTGAGAAAATTTGGCGGACTTTAGAAAAAGAACTTTCATACAATAGATATTATGATAATATGATCATAATATAACTCTATGAATATGGCAATCAAATATTATGCTGGTTAACTTTTGTACAAACTTTAACTAAATAAGCCAGGCTTATTATTATAGTATATTGTTAACTACAATGAAAGCGATAAAGAATGTGTGTAGTTAGCAGCGTCAGGAAATGAAGTCTGGACCTACTGATTGGGTTAAAGTGATCAGACAAGGGTGTCAGAATCACATCCTGGAAGGTCACAGTACTGATGAGTTTACTGTTCTACCTCATTTAACACACCTTATTCAACTCATTGGCTAATTTACAAGGGCGTCATGGGCTGAAGATGGTATGCTAGATTAGGAAAGCAAATCTCTGTGTAGCTGTGAGCCTTCCTGACCTGATTTTGAACCACCTACCCTAAGAAAGTGTCCACAGGACCATCTTCAGACCTATTACCCTTCCCACCTGCTCTCCTCTGCTCTCCCTCCCAAGTCGAAATGATGCCTGACAAATGGTCTGTGGCTGCTGAGAATAATTCATGAACTGTAAATTGGCAAGGATGCTTCCCTATAGTGGTGGTTATTTCATGCAAGTTGTTCCCTCACCTCCTCCTGTGCAGAAAATGAAAAGGCGGCTTCAACCTGCAGGTCCAGCGTTGTGACCGTGTACCCACAGCATCCAGCTCTCTGAGGGCACAGTGCCGTTCTTGTTCAGCCATGCATGGTGTATCAGTGATGTTCATTATCATACTGGATCAATGACTTCCTACAGAATGAAGACCCAGTATGAGGCCCTGTGAGATGACCAGAAAAGTGCTTCAGTGCAGAATGAGCGTCTAAAGCATTTTGTGCTTTTAATAACATACTAATTTACACTGATCAGCCATAGCATTAAAACCACTGACAGGTGAAGTAAATAACATTTGATTGTTACTTTACAACGGCACCTGTCAAGGTTTGATGCATTGAAAGCAGGAAAAATGGGCAAAGGATCTGAGCAACTTTGACAAGGGCCAAATTGATGACTAGATGACTGCATCAGAGCTTCTCCAAACAGCAGGTCTTGTGGGGTGTTCCAGGTAAGCAGTGGTAAGTACTTACCAAATGTGGTCCAAGGAAGGACAACTGGTGAACTAGTGACAGGGTCATGGGTGTTGATGCACATGTGGAGTAAAGACTAGCTCGTCTGGTCCAGTCTCACAGAAGAGCTACGGTAGCATAAATTGCTTAAAAAGTTTATGCTGGCTATGATATAAAGGTGTCAGAACACACAGTGCATCACGGCTTACTGCATATGGGGCTGCGTAGTCGCAGACCGGTCAGAGTGCACATGCTGACCCCATGTCGACTGCCAAAAGTGCCTACAATGGGCACATGAGCATCAGAACTGGATCATGGAGCAATGGAAGAAGGTGGCCTGGTCTGATGAATCATGTTTTCATGTGGATGGCTGGGTGCATATATTACTTCCCTGGGGAAGAGGTGGCACCAGGATGCACTATGTGAAGAAGGCAAGTCTGCAGAGGCAGTGTGATGCTCTGGGTAATGTTCTGCTGGGGAAACCCTGGGTCCTGGCATTCATGTGGATGTTACTTTGATGTGGATGGTACCACCTACCTAAACATTGATGCAGACCAAGTACACCCCTCCTCAAAATGGTTTGAGGAACATGACAAAGAGTTCAAGGTGTTGACTTTGCTTCTAAATTCCCCAGATCTCAATCCAATTGAGCATCTGTGGGATTTGCTGGACAAACAAGTCTGATCCATGGAGGCCTCTGCTCGCAAATTACAGGACTTAAAAGATCTGCTGCTAATGTCTTGGTGCCAGATACCACAGCACACCTTCAGATGTCTTGTGGAGTCCATGCCTTGATGGGTCAGAGCTGTTTTGCGGGCACAAGGGAAACCTACACAATATCAGGCAAATGGATGGCTGATAGCTGTATATTAAGTATGCATATCTCTATCTATCTATCTATCTATCTATCTATCTGTCATACACTCACGGAACACTTTATTAGGAACACCTACTCATTCATGCAGTTGTCTAATCAGCCAATCATGTGGCAGCAGTGCAATTCATAAAATCTTGCAGATATGGGCCAGACGCTTCAGGCAATGTTCATATCAACCATCAGAATGGGGGAAAAATATGATCTGTGATGTTGACCATGACATGAATGTTGGTGAACAATGTTTATTTTTTTGTTCTTTGCACCATTCTGTGTAAACTCTAGACAGTGTTGTGTATAATTTCCCAGGATATCAGCAGTTTCTGTATGTGTATAGATAGATGGATAGATGAGTAGATAGATAGAGTTCTGAAAACTGCAGGCTTTTCTGAACTGAAATATGCTTCTGTTTTGCATGGATCTCAGTCACAAGTAACAACATATTATTTAAAAATCTGGTCACTCCCTAAGTGAACATGAAGAAAATGACATTTAAAGATTTCATTCTGACTGATAAAGATACCATTCTGAACTGATTAGGCTTATGTCCATTTCTCTATTGTCACTGTGCGAGGAAAACACACTTAGCTAGCAAGGTTTTGAATACCATGTGCAGACTACCTGTTTTATCACTGTGTTTGTTCAACTGGCTCCTAACCACAGTATTTTGAAGAATAATGTCTAGGCAGATTAAAAAAATAATTCCAATATTCCCATGCAATTTTGGTAAAACATTTAAGTTGTGATCTCAAAGTATATTACAGGTAGAAAGTCCTAATTTTGGTCCATACCTGGTTTTCCATCTTTCTTTTTTTTTTTTTTTTGGCTATTTGCCAGAATTCAATCACACATATGGTATCAAAAACTTACATACCTGAGTAAAAGCTTTCATTACCAAATTGGTGTCCTACTCACTTTTCATTAATTCATTAGGGAGCACAAAGTGGCAGTTGTCCCCAAACCAAGCATGTCATGCAAAAAGATGAGCCTTATACCATATTCCCTACTAAATGTAAAGTGCATTAGATAACCCATAGGTCCAAAACCACACCTTATTCACTACTTTGTGCGCTACTTAGAGAGTTTTGCTATTTTGCACCAAACCATAGTGGA
Source organism: Ictalurus punctatus (assembly GCF_001660625.3). Lineage (NCBI taxonomy): Eukaryota > Metazoa > Chordata > Actinopteri > Siluriformes > Ictaluridae > Ictalurus > Ictalurus punctatus. The sequence goes on along the minus strand of NC_030428.2, from coordinate 20,177,690 downwards.
GAGAACAGCCAGTGCACTAGTAAAATCTCACAAGGAATTGCAACAGGTTAATGTCTAAATGTTGTACCATAGCAGATTAAAAAAATACCCATAATGCACCTTGAAGGGAATTGGAGTTAGGGTTGCATTTCTGACAGAATGATACCATACAGGTACAGATGTCCCCTGGTTGTATTACATGAGGACGATTAAAGAGTAATCTCCAAAAGAATTATTTATTTATTTAAAAATACCACTGCTGCTCAACATGCCTTAGACAAAACTTGACGCGTCAGTGGAGATGTGTCTCTGCTTTTCACTGCCAATTCTTCTTCCTCTTCTCACTCGTCAGTGTTTTTCTGACACTCTGTACTAACAGCACTTATCTTTTTCAGTCTAACAGCTTACAGCAGCAGTGTTTTTGCCTGTTCACATGTGTATGTTCTCCTACGCTAATGGTGTCACCTGCATAAACAAACAAAAAAACAAAAACACACACACATGCACATATAGAAATCTATAAATAAAATAAAATGATGTGCAGCAAAACAAAGCCAAAGTGTTTTTACATCAAACATAAAAACCAAACTCTTTGATGTGATTTGGTATGGTGTTAACATGAACAATAAGAGGCAAATAGCTTCACGTCTTAATTAATATTTTATTTATTTGTTCGATTTTTCAAAACTATTTTTTCATAATAAATCTTCACTTTGAGGTCGTTAAAGAATTGTCACAATAAAAACAAAAGAAGGTATCATAGAAAAATTGTACACAAATAAAAACACAAATAAAAAAACAAAAAAAACAAAAACAAATCTAACATTTATTCTGAAATTTTATGTATTTTGTGCCTCTTGTGCATTCAGTGTAGTACAATATAGCAAAGAGGAGTGTTCACAAACAATACATTTTTAGTTCTTGTTAAGATTTGTGTCTTCTGGCTGAAATATTTCAAGACATATATTTTGGGATCCAGTTCAGTGTCATTTTTTTTCTTTTTTTTCTCTCTTTTTTATTTTTTTACATCATGATGTCTTCTCATAATAAATCCATGTCAGAAGAACAAAAATGATATTGCTTTAACAATTCCAATCGTTATACAATCCAATCGTGATGGTTTGCTTTTTCCCCAAACCCAAGCTAGTGTTTGTGTCTTTTGTATGCTGACACAAAAGGAGTAGTTGTGAAAATAAAAAGTAATGGCAGAAATAAAATACTGGCATTGAAGGTGTGCATAAAGCAGAAAAAAAATATAGGAGCCCAAATGTTCATAGCTAATGGCAGAAACGGTTCTATCTCTATAGCAACACATTAACATTTAGTTTTTTTTTTTCTGTTTTTAATCATTTTCCAAGTTGCTTTTACTAGAAAATGTTTGAAGAGCAGGTATACTGTAGTTGGCATCATCTATATAACAGGCTATAAAACACCACTTCAGCCACAGTCCAGAGAGCACACATAGATAGTCTTTGCACCGTATATAAACATATGTAATAAGATACTTCACGTGCATGGAGTATTTCTCAAACTATCACCAAATGACCCCAGCATTCTTTACCTTAATTGCCAGAATCACCTCTTGCTTTTGTCATTATCATGACAAACATACAGACAAAAGAAACAACGATCGATTTTACACTTTGCTTCATAATAAGGCCTCCACAGTCCTCTTTGACCCAAGGTATTCATCCTCGATATTGACTTATGTTTGGATCCTTTGTCTTTATCTTCAGTTTGGTCCTGTCTCCAGATGGCCAACACTGCCATTAGAAAAGAGGGGGCGAATACTTTGGCTGATTGAACGATCATACAGTAGGTAGCTTCTCAGTGTCATAAGTCACTTTTTCCTCTCGTTTAGTGAATGTCTTTTTCATTTTTTCCAGATGTTTATGGATTTTCTGCATGTAGAGGGCATGTCCCAGTAACACATACACAGGCAACATAATATGAAACACAGTAAGACCTCAGTCCTGACCAGTGGCCATGTCTTTAAGAGATTCACCCTAACATACAGGGTTGTACTGGCTTGTCCCTGTCCAGAGGATTGATTTTCATTTTCAAGGTTCCTTTCGTTCTCACTTTTATACACACGCATAGCTTTGTATAGTTCTTGTGTGCTTGAGTATAAAGTATATGTTCTTATTGTTAGTAACAGTATATCTGTGTCTCAGTTTAAACTAAGACTGTGCTTTTTTTCCTCTTAATTACTATACACAGGGTTGGTGTCTCCTCCCTTTCACCTGTGGGCTTCTGAACACAGGAACTGGGAGGGGAAAAAGTTTCTGGGATCAGACGTAGTACTCTTTGTCTTTGTTCTTTTTGTTCTTGCTGGAGATCTTGGCCACGCCTATGGGTTTTTCCTTGACAGCAGCTCCGTTGGGCTGCGTGGCTGAGTTACTGATGTAGTTGCGGCTCTCGTCCACATGGTACGAGCCCTCGTCGCGGTTGCGGTATTTGTACATGGCGTAGAGGAGGATGAGGATGCATAAGGCGGCGGCTGCTACGATGCCCACCACCATGCCTGTGGTGCTGCTGGACTCGCGGATCACCTCCGGACTCGGGTAACCCTTAGCTTCGGGCAGGGGAGGGTGTGCTGTATATACGGTAGAGACAGAAAGAGTGAGACTGTTCATTTTAAACATTAATCTATCTGCTTCCAAACAGCAGTCTATTATCATTGATTAGCCAAGCACTAATGGGCAATCAACCCAAATATTTACTCTATGCAAATACAGTGCATGGAGTAGTACAGTTAACGATAGGCCCTTGCTGATAAGCAAGAAAGCTTTATTAGGAAACGCCGAATGGGGAGATAAAAAGGCTAGACATGAAGAAAATCAATCCTTTTAAGAAACGGATTTGACAGTTTTTCCTCAACTGGATTGAACAGCTTTGTAGCATATACAGTACATAAAAAACAAACCATGATAACATTGATATGTGCATCTTCAAGGCGTTGGCCTTTCGCTTGCATTCACTTTACAGCTTTAATGCAATCTACTCATCATATTGACAAGCCATAAAGTGCACATTGTTATTGGCTGATGCACTAACACACAGTGATTAAATTGGATGTGCCTGACATTTTTTATTATTTTTTTTAACTTTGGTGACCGCTGAGCGAGTTTCATTTACTCGCTGTTTATTTCCGAGCAGAGATATAGTGATCCATTTTTACGATTTATGTCATGATTTGCTTTAAGTCACAATGAGAAGGGGGAGTAATTCGGCATCTGCATGGCTGCAGGCAGGACATAAAACCTGTAGTGAAATGACACCTGATACAAACAAGTCCCCTTACTGTCGCTGAGTCAACAGCTGCCTGCAGGTGTGGAAAAATATGATGATAAATGTGTCTAAAGAACAAATCAGGTTTTGGGCCCATGCGTTTGGGCAATGGAGTGATTACATCACAATGCAGGAAAACAGAAACTTAATTCCTTCTAACATTATTATTCAGCTCGAACTTTAATAGCCGCATTCATATTATTCAGTAGACTAGTCTGCATCTTGGGAATTTTCATTATTTCTCTGACATGCTTACAGTGCTGCTGTAAATGGAACAAATACATGGATCACTTGCAGCTTGTATCGAGCTGCTGAAGAAAACCCATTTCTGTTAACCTTTATTCGTTTAATTCTTTATCAAATGCAGTTGACAGCATTAGTGTGTAGCTAGACTGCTGAGAGATTCAGAAAAGGTGTTCTGCACGTGCTCAGTGGCCTTTTCCGAATCACTGTTCTTCAGCAAACATCAACCACCATATTTAAAAACAGAAACACACACCAGATTAAATCACGATAGAACTCAAGTTGATTTTAATGGATGAATTGGAAATGAAAACATGAATATTATCAAACAAAACAGAACTATGGTTTACGCTCTAAAATAATGGGTTCCTCATGGGCTATTTGGACAGTTAATAGATTCCTAAAGATTTTCTACTTGAAACCTATCTGTTGTAGGTTTTACATAAAACCTTGAAAGAATTTCCATTTAAGAGTTTACAAGCTCGTCATTATGTGCATGTTTGTATTCCATAATAAGTGTGTTCCATAATAGAAATTGTTCTTGGTAGTTCCTTTGATTATAATAAATAATTAGTTCTTGCATTACTGATCATAATCACCAGCTAAATTATCAAATCCAACAATCTGTGTTTTGTCTCCACATGAATTGCTTAGGTCAGTTATGTTAAATTATGCGATTGAAATGATTATTACTTTGTAAAAAGAGAGTAACTGCTTTTTCTCTTTTTTCAGGGTCAGGGTGAAGATGTTAAATGGTATGCCTTTCTGCTCCACTGCTGATTTTCGCAAGTCAAAACCGTTTAGTGAAATGCCAAATTATTTGATTTCATCACAAGAGGGAGTTTAGAACAAACTGACTCACAGACCTATTTAAATAGTTGAGGCTTTAAGGTTATTACAACTGGGCTGCAGCAAAAGAAAGACACATGGACAGCAATAATAAAAAAGAAAGATGACTAACCTAACCCACCTGAGGTTGGGTCACATGGGTCGATGTCTTCATCATCAGTGGGACATTCAGCTGATGCTACTAAAAGATCGTCCTGGAGGAGAGAGAGAGAGAGAGAGAGAGAGAGAGAGAGAGAGAGAGAGAGAGAGAGAGAGAGAGAGAGAGAGAGAGAGAGAGATGAATGATTAAAAATGTCCATTTCCAACATTAAGCTTTTGTATGTTGGCTGTCTCATCTGACTCTTGAGCCTGTGTGTATTAGAGACGCAGACAGAGACTTCTGGTGCTGTTTGAAAAGAACCAAGATGAATGTTAGCGATAAATACATTCCCTGTGTATATCCACAGGCCTAGCACCCTCTCACTAACACACATTAGCCTCACAGGCAGTAAAACATCAGTTCAATAGTAAGCCTCATTGTGTAAGTACTGTACAACATGCGCTCTTTTTCTTCTGGCAGACACCAGTGTAACCTAGATTTCAATCCCGATTTCATTAAACTTTGAACGATGTGGCTGGACTGTATTCAGTTTTGTACAACCCTAACCTTAAACTTTTCATACAAACTGTTAGGAATGTTCAAGCCTGAGACCATGTTAAGATATCGGTAGATTAAATTGAGATACACGTGTACAAATCCAGAACAGTACTAACTTATAGAAGCATACACACACACACACACACACACACACACACACACACACACACACACACATACACACACATACAAACGCTAAAAGCGTACACTTTGCCATATATTTTTGTACAAAATGCATACAAAAAAACATTAATCCCATCCATCCTTGGAAACCAAAAGCAGTTGGAACAAGGCCATAGACACGCAAACGCACATACTAACAAACACACAGCAAAATCTTGCCTCTGTTCCGGTAATAGTCCCAAAAGGAAAGAAAGCCATTTCTGCAATCTTTCTGTCGATGGAATCCCACTGCAGATGATCAGCACAGAAATCAACTTAGATGATCGTCCGTGACTGTAAAGCTGATCTGCTCTGTGTGGAGAATGTTGGTGCTACATTCTGCTCCGTTCTCCAGCAAGAATCTGACGATGTGAAGTGGTGGCATTCATTCAGCGCCAGCATTCACACCTCTCTGATTAGCCCTGTGTGGATTTGACGCCAGCTGGCGCATGCCTGTCTGTGTGTGAGTCGACCGAAAGGCAGAGATAGATATAACATCGATCTGCCTCTATGTAGTCTCTCTCTCTCTCTCTCTCTCTCTCACACACACACACACACACACACTACCCACAGGCATCAGGGCAGTGCCCACTCCAGTCAGGACGTCTCATCAGCATCACAGACTTCCACCCCACACAAACAATGGTGGGAGAGAGAAAGAACACGAGATGGTGGGAGTGGGAGTGCCCCCTGCACAGCTATACCACTGTAGTTGCCATAACCACACGGCAGCTTTTTTTTGCTCACAGCAATATCTCTTCAACTCCCAACTCTCAAACGCTCCGCAAGTAGGTCAGTGCGGGTAAATAATTTAGATCTCTTGTGCTGGGGCACTGGGCAGATAGCAGACGGGAGACAGATAGAGAGAGAGAGAGAGAGAGAGAGAGAGAGATAGCTCCACTCAGGCAATTTAATGCACCTTAGCTTGCTTTACTGGCAGGACACATTATCACATACACTGATATTAGGCTTGGGTTACTAATGTTAGGAGAATTATGTTACGTCAAATGAAATCTGAGAAATATTACTGTACTGCATTATAATGAATTAACTGTTAATGAGACTGGAGATTTATGTGCATGTAGTGAGTGTAGTGTGCGTGTGTGTGTGATTTCTCTCAAGGTTTCTTTTCTTCTTCATGTTGTATCAGGGGGGTTTTCTTGCCACTGTGACCTATGGCTTGATCATTAGGGATCCAAAGCTACATCTGGGTTTCTATAAAGCTGATTTGTTTGTTAAAAGCACTATACAAATGAAATGAAATTGTGTGGGAAAACATTCTGGTCATGTAAAGTACATACTACAATATGTTCAAATGGATGAATCCCTATGTAACTTCAGTAATTATGAGATGAAGGCTTAGACATTTGGAAATCTGTGATAACCTTTAGAGAGAACTATGTTCAAATGTTTCTTATGGAGTAGACACTAAAGGGTGTCCTAAAAGTACATAGGGGACTGTGTTTGGCAGCACCATGTCGGTTGTGCCTTCGTCAGTGGATGTTCTTGGATGTCCACTCCTCGGTTGGTCCGCAACACTTCCAGTCTTTTTGAATTTGTTAATAAGTTTGGCAGCAGTGTCATGTGCTGGCCATGTTTCCTGTTAAAGTCCATCGCAACTTTGCGACAGCTTCCCGATCCAGCCATGAAAATGCTTTCAATACGTCCCTCTTTTGTCAAAGGTGTTTAATATATTATATATCTATATAAGAAACTAAGTATGAAAAATTTTGGAAGACATTTTGCTACAAAAATTGTTCATTTCCCCTATGTATGTAGACTTTTGGGACTCCCTGTAGATAAATATAGGCATGTTTAAAATGTCCAGTACGGTCCTGATATTTCACTCTCTAACTACTTCAATTGTGGAAGTTGCAGCCATATTTTTAAGAAACTGATTAAAAAATAATGTTGATTTTTACTCTATGCACTACCTCAGTAATCAGGATATTAAGCACATATAAACTAATATCTTTTTTGGAAATATATGCAAAAATAACCACACAGAAGTAGTAAACCGCACAGACTTACCAGCTCACAGAAGAACGGTTTTGTTTGCTATTTGCAACAACAATTTATATGTGAAGAAATGTGGCTGGAAGTTTATACTGTAATATATCCTGTATTTTAAAGGAAATTTGGATGTTACTTAAAAAAAAATACTTAATTCCACATAAACATTTCGATGTAATTATTCCCAAAATCTGATTTGTTGGAGTTATCTGGAGAATATAAATGCACTCAGTGAATTCATCCACACTCTTATAACACATCTGCATGCCCTAGGTCCTCTCTCTTTCTATTTTATTGATCTCTTTCAGAAGTGAAATGTCTCACTGAGGTGTCAGGACTAAAATCAGACTCCTCAGATGTGGTATTACACAACCAGTGAGCATGAGGCTCCATAAAAGTCAAATATGACTAAGATTGAGCTCTCAGCCTCCATCTGCTGTGCGTTACCGTCCTCCTCTGCCTACTCAACAGCTGTGCTGAGATGGACATGGGGACATGGGGGAAAAAGGAGGCAGAATATGGGTTAAAGCAAAGAAGAGAAGATAGCTTGCTCGAACTTATAAGGGTACCCTGACAGAGCATCTCAGTGACGGTTTCTTTTTCTGCGTTTTCGCTGTTTCTCTTGTATTTAATTACTGTGCAGCCATGAAGCACAACGAAAAGCCTGACATGCTGCCAAATGGGTGGGGAAAGCATGTGGGCCAGAGAGTGGTGAGAGTGGTAGAGAAAGGGAAAAGCAAAATCTCAGCTCACCTACAGACATACTGAGAACCAGCTGTGCTCTAATTAGAAAGCACTACCCCTGTTCACGCTCTCCAATTACCCCCCCCCCCCCCCCCAACTTCCAGATAGAGCCACGGTTCAAAAGAAAGCCAAGCGAAAAGAGCTGACACTGGCTTAACAACCTCTCCATCGTCTCCTGAGCCCTAACCACTATCCCAGTACCTCCAGGGCCTAATTTTAACAGCTGCCATCAAACAGGATAGTCAAAAAGAACATTACTGCAAACCAGCCCCTTCCATGTGCCACTAATAGACATCACGCCCTTGTCTCCCTTTTATAGCTCTTGTTTCAGCCCTATAATAATACTCTACTCTAAAAACCCAATCTATATTTCACAGCCTGCTGTTGGAGTGTTGGAATACAGTATGAGATCTTCTGTATCTAATATTCCTAGCTCATCCTTGACGAGCTCTCTTTCTCTCCTCGGTAGATGGTGCGAGCATTCACTTCCATTCTCTATTCGTGCTACCTTCAACATGCACGACCGTCTGTTTCTGTTGCCATGGAGATGCAGACCGTTACAAATGGCAGAATAAAAAAAAACCTCAAAAAAAAAAAAACCTCAAAAAAAATAAAAAACATAAAAAAAAAACTCTGTGGCTCAGCTGGGACACACAAAGCAAAGCCAAGCCACGCATTGATTTCTTTCTCTGCTTGTTGGATGAGAGTGGGAGAAAGTCTGAGAGCAAGAGAGTAATAACATCAAAGTGCTTTGGCTTTGCTTAGCCTTTGCTAATGAGATGTGAATATTCATGCAGCAGTCCTGGTGCTAAATAGAGCTTGGTTCTGGTTTTAGCTCTCACCTCCGAGAGCGGTATGTTTTAATAAAATTTAAAGCTCACACACATGGGATAAGAACTGTGTTCGGAGGCTTCGTCTCTTCACACAGCCGGTTCCTCTTATAGAAACCACGATAGGGAATGGGTTTCACAAGATCGGGACATAGATCGGCAATGGCAATTATTAAAACCAAAATAATGAAGGAAGAAGTGCTGATGCCTGTGCTTGTTTTGCACTTCTCCTCCTTTAGGATTTAGAAATAGAGTAATGTCGTAAAAGACTGGATTTTCACAGGGTGAAAATCAACATGGCTGCCTGAGAATGAGAACGTCTGCGCATGATCACAGCTGGCTGTGCACAAGAAAAAAACAACAATAACAACTGTGATCTATCTTACACAGTCCTATACCCTCACACTGACATCAATCAATAAAATGTTGTCGGAACGTAAGGAAATGAACGACTCCCTTTACTTTTGACTCGCATTACAAATTTAATGCTCATGAGCAGAATATCTTTACCTCTTAATAACCATGCTAGTGAAATGTTTAGACTGATCAGGGAGTTGCAGTGAAGTTTGTGTGAAAGAAAAACATCAACCACATGGCTGTAGAAACTCCAGAACCCCAGAGCTCAAGCTGGCTCTGTCCCCAAATCCAGCCCTGGCAAAAAGAAGTGAGCTACAGCTGGAGGGATGCTGGACTTTATGAGCACAGTTTTTCACTGCAATCTTATGGGACATCTTCTGTTGCCATGGGCAACGGTACATACTTTCGATGATCTTATGGTGTACAAACAGTCTTTTACTTTACAGTATATAATATAAGTCTCTGAATAGCTGTCTGGAGAAGAATGGGAACAGGAAAGCTGTACAGAAAGGAAGGAGTGGTGGATGAACTAGAGATGGTGTCAAAGCTGGGTAAAGAATGGAAGTGGATAACAGTGTACAAAAAGCAACTGTCGGCTTCAGAAGAGAAACCAGTGCTGATGCATTTGGAATAAAGAAACGGCATCAACGACTGTTTCTTTTCAAAGCACTACAACTTTTCCTCATGCCTTCTCTCCTCCTCATCTTTCTCCTAGCACAGTGCAGACAAAAGGTGCATGCCTCTTCCCACTGCATGAACATGAAAAAATAAAGCCTCTGCATGCGAAGATGACTAGATGGTGAGTGACCGTGAGAAAGAGAAACTACCTGGGATGAGGAACAATGCCATCTCGCATCCATAGCAGCCTGGCTACTCTGCCTGCTTCCTTTACACAGCTGATGCCTTTGTTTTTTTTTCTCTCTCTTTTAAGTAAGAGTGTGTCCTGGCTTTTTCTCTTTCCCTTTTTCTCGCTTCCTGTTGTCTCTGCTCCTAAAGCAACACGCGTAAATTCAGTCCGCTCTGTGAGATCAATAGTGATGCCAGGAGAAGTCCTACTCTGGTAAGGAGATGAGGAAGATAAATTGTCTGCGCATCAGGAGAGCCTATCAGTGCCTTCTACAGAGTATGAGAGAGAGAGGGAGTGAAAGTGAGAGAGAAAAGGCAAGTGGAGCAGCAGTGGAAGAGAGAAAACGAGAAAGAGAGTGATATACACACGGAGAGAGGGGGGTGAGAGAGCAAGAGAGATGGAAAAAGATGGTAAGAGTGTGAGCGGTCTGTCTGGATCACCTGACTAACTTTGGCCAATCAGGAACTCTGCTGAGCCAGAGATTACTAAGGGTTGGTTACTAAGAATGTTTTTCATGCTTTTTTTTTCTTTCTTTAAAAAACAAAACAAAAACAAAACTGTTTATATGAGTATTGGTTCCCAAGTTGTTAAATCTCACAGGGACACAACCTACAATTTAGCATCAAACATAACATACCCTTAAAATAGGCTTCCACAGCAAGGTTTTGCAATGTGTGTTACACAACACACACATGGTATAGACGATCAACATGACCGAGAGACAATGCTCACTGCAGTACAAGCTACCTCACACTCTCTCTTCTTATTGCTTTATCTAAAAGAGGGTCTCTCCATCTAGGACTATCATTATCCTGAGCAATATTAAGCACCATAAAACAGAATATGCAGGTTTAATCTCAGATTTTGCAGTGTATACAGGGAATGTTAATACTCTGACACACACACAGAAACAGTAGAAGTGCTTTCCTTGTACTTATGTGCATGTGTATTTTTACACCACCGTCTGTCTCATGGGACTCAATTTGTCACACAGTGACGGAGTGCGGCCGTAAATTATAAATGTGATTTCATGAATTCATAAAAAGGAATAAAACTATTGCCATAGCGCCATGTCGACGGTGTAGCAGTGGGATTGGGGGTATATTTCAGGAGATGAAAAACGGCAATGAAAATTGCATTTTTTACATTATATTTTTGGCAGACTTACAATACACAATTTAAATACATCAATCAAGGTACCAAGATGTACGTTAACTATATGATGAAAGAGTGGTTAAAGATTTTGTCAGGAATCAACTATGTAGAAAGAGGAGGCGGGGGAGAGAGAGAGAGAGAGAAAGAGAGAGAAAGATAGAGAGAGATAGAGAGAGACTCTCATTTCATTAACCAACTTACTGCCAGCTCAAACGCTGCTATTGACCGGCTGATTGAAGTGCAAATGAAGCCCTGGGACAATAGTGCATTGTAAGTAAGTGGAGGAAAAAAAAATAAATCAGTACCCATTATATACACAAGACCTGAGTGGTGTAGGCCATTTAGCCTGGATGGTTAAAGGATTTATACACAGGGTTGAGTTTTTCCCTGTTCTTTTCTCATGATGCAATGGCATGAAACTGTTTAGAGCCTTCACGAGAAGGTGGGTGACAGACTTGTGACACTAAACTGCTGATAAATTTGGATCCCACTGAGTCACACAGAGCTTCTTGTCAGCTCCAAAAGATTTACTGAAAAAAGATCAAAAAAGATTTTTGTAATCACAATCATAATCAGTGGTAACTGTTTTCCATATCGTATCACACACTCTTAGAAATCAAGTGTTCCTATAGGGTTCTTTGGATTCTACATGGAACCTTCTCTTATAGTAGCACCTTTATGAGTGAATACATTATAATCACACTGAAAGGAGAATACTGTACTTTATGTGCACTCAGGCAACTGCTCTGTGCTCACATCTCAGATATTTGGATCTTTGAGGAGACATATCCTGGTCTGTTTAATGACGTGTATTATGCCTCCTGCATTATTTAAAGCTTAGCAAGTTGCACACTATCCTATTATAATAAACACATTTCTTCAGTCAGTTAAGTCCTGCTGAGCTAAAATGCACATCCACAGATCCAAAAGCTCCATCTGAGAATTGCATGGCGAGAGAAAGAGATAAGGTGGTATAAAAGGCATCTATACAGTGATAACAAAAAGAAAAGAAATGAAAAGGAACTGTGATCAAACCGAGCTGCACATCCGGAGCTCAGACGTCCTGAACTCAACTCACAGAAAAGAGTCAGCTTCTGACAGAAATATTAAACATATCATCTACCACGCACGTGCAAATACTAAAGATGTGCAATGTGTGTGTTTAACTGCTTTCTTCCTTTGAGAACATTCGTTTCTTTGTGGCTTTTTTACATTCATTTACATTCATTCATTGATGGCATTTGGCAGATGCCCTTATCCAGAGCGACTTAGATTTATCTCATTTATTCAACTGAGCAATTGAGGTTTAAGGGCCTTGCTCAAGGGCCTAACAGTAGTAGCTTGGCAGTGCTGGGAGTTGAACTCCTGACCTTCTGATCAGTAAACCAGAGCCTTTAACCAACCAGCCTTTAATCAACCCGGTTCACAAGAACGGGAACCTTGCCTGATACCACTACACCAGTGGTGCATTTTTTAACATAAAGCTTAATATAGCACATGGTTTTCAGGTCTCATAAAAAACCCCAAATACCTTCCTGAATAAAGGCTCTGCAGTGAGAAAAACTAATTATGACTAATTTATCCAGCACTAATCCACTCCGTTTGAAATGAAAACGAAGTCTGCAGACAGAAAAGAGAAAATTATATAGGTAATGTTTCACATGAGAGTTTTCTTAAATAACACTGTTTCCACCACAGCACTGCTGAATTCTCAAATCTGTCCAGAAGGCTTTGATGAATTAATGTTCTATAACAGCAGCTCTGACAGCAGTGCTGGCTGTAATTCAAATAATAGGTATATATTAATTCACTTGTTTTAATACATTATTGTTTCTATAGCAACAGCTCATTCACATGGATGATTAACAGGACTAATAATAAACAGATTAAAAACGTGTAATTTAGCAAAGTAAACACATGTATAACTGTTGATACGGTGAAGCTATCTATATGAAAACATTTATTTAACATTTGTGGAAGAACACTCCAGTGTCAGTGTGTTGTAAAGGTTTTCAGGTTTCTCCCTAAGTTGACAGCTTTGTTTTCTTATTCAAGGAACTTCAAGGAAGAGTATAAAAGGGAGGAAACAAAGTTTTATAGCTGTTATAGCATAAGTGATAACAGGAATTATCCTGCAATGGGTTGGCACCCCGTCCTGGGTGACTCCCTCCTTGTGCCCCGAGTTCCCGCAGATAGGCTCCAGGCTCGACCTACGATATACACACATGATGTATGCATGTATGTTTTAATTATTACCTCAGTTTTGTGTCTTACAAGCACTTTGGCTGCAGTATTAATATATTATACTGTAAATATTGAAAATTCTCTGATTGCATTGTGTTATGAGGTATTATGCCCACTATCTGATTATTTTACATAATGAAACCCAGAAAACCTTTTGTCCATTAGTCATTATTTCAAATGCTATCTAAGTAAGCTTAAATACCACTGGGGTTTATTAGTTTGAAGAAAAAAAACCCCCCACAAAACCATAACATGAGCAAGTATAGCAATAGAAAGCTATGCTGGAACGATTGTATATGTGTTAGAGAGACGTTCCAGATTTGTTAATGTCTGACCTCCAAGCAGCACTGTAGGGGAGATGATAAAATGCGTACAGTAATTTTGTTCAATGTTGCACAATGTTGCAAGAGACCAATGCATCATGGTGTAAATACAATTTAGATTTTTTTTTTCATTACAAAATTATGTACTAAGTCATAATTAAGACAAATGTGTTTACTCATAGAGGTCAATATGCAAATGTGATTTTGTTTATGATTGATTATCAGTGTGGTACAAGAAATAATAATCCACATAGGCATTTAATACTTGCCATTTCTACCCCTAGTAATATAAATCTCTACACACTTTCCAAGGAGTAAAAACTCCAGCTCTCCATTTCTCTTGATTCTCTGATTGAAATATTCTGTCTGATGAGAATCTCTCTACATTGACATGCACTGACAGAGGACAGTGGAGACAGGACAAGATATTAGTAGTGATTACTAAGGGCTCTTGTATGTAAATGGAAACTATACACATCTGTAATCAGCGTCTGTCTGAGAACACACGGCTCATATGCCAACTCAGCTCTCTATAGCCCTCGTCACTGATTAAACATTTAAAGGACAATTACTGTGTTAGATATTTCCTAAATGAAGAGAGAGAGAGAGAGAGAGAGAGAGAGAGAGAGAGTAAGGGAAAAAAAAAAGAAAACAGAGTGAGAATGGAGAATGTAGACACTGTAGCGTAAAGAGAAGTGGAGTTGTACATTTCCATGGCAACCACATCACATTCTCCTGTGTGGATGGCGGTGTGCCCACCATTTTGTATCAGGATCTGCTTAGATCAGGCTGCGATAAGCTGGCATTACGTCTTAGCCGTGACAGGTCAAACAATATCCGCCATTGTATAACCAACAATTTCACACAACGTGCCTGGGGTGCCTTTGAGCCAAGAGGTAATTTAATACATAAGCCCTGGAATTAGTTTTAACCACAGCAAATTATGATTTCATTGTCATGGAGTCTGAATCACAGTACGTGGCATCACGCATGAGGAGACAAGCCCATCAGCTTGGCCTGGCCTCAGCAGGGCTGTCAATCAGCCTACTCAGCCCTCTAGCACTGATATGTAATTACAGAACGACAATTAGGGTTCACTGTCAACGCCTGAGTGATGCCTCCTTCAACACCCACTGCACCAGAAAGAGAGAGGGGGGAGTTGGGGGGTGAGAGAGAGAGAGACAGTGAGAGAGAGAAAGAACGAGAGAGAGAGAAAGAGAGAGAGAGAGAGGCAGTGCAATGGGGAGAAATATACAGACAAATATAGAGGGCAGATCTCAATGACCAATAAAAGAGAAAAGCTGTTCACATCTCTGAACGATTGCTCCCCCCATTTCTCTTTATGTGACTTTACCTTATATTGTCACTGTCCAATATCCACTCTTCCCACAGCTATTCCATTCAATCCAATAGAGTCCCTCAGCATGGGAGGGCACTGGTCTCAGATAAAGCTAGAGCTGTCCATCTACCCAGCCATCACTCATATAAATTATATATAATATAATACTACTTACTTTCTTCTACACAACAAAATCATCTGTGTAACAAATTAACAGTACTTTATTATTCTCATAAACATACAGTATGTGCCACATGGCATCCCAAAGAATAAGAAGTCTACAGGAACTCTGCTGTTGCTCTTAATATGCCCAAATATGTGGTTACATCAGGGGCGCACGGTGGCTTAGTGGTTAGCAAGTTCGCCTCACACCTCCAGGGTTGGAGTCTACAGGAACTCTGCTGTTGCTGTATATATTGCTGTATGTTGTCCTGTGTATGCAGATTTTACATGTTTTCCCTGTGCTGCGGGGGTTTCATCTGGGTACTTCAGTTTCCTCCCCCAGCCCAAAGACATGCATGCATGTCCAAAGTGTCAGTAGGTGTGTGAATGTGTATGTGATTGTACCTTGTGATGGATTGGCATCCTGTCCAGGGTGTACCTTGCCATGTGCCATGTGCCCCATGCTCCATGGGATAGACTCCAGGTTCCCCATGATCCAGTAGGATAAGCGGTATAGAAAATGGATGGATGGATGGATGGATGTTGTTACATTCATTTATTATCAATTATACAGGCTGTCCCAAAAGTCTCCATACATAGGGGAAATGAACACTTTTTAGCAGAATGTCTTCTTCTTCATACCTAGTTTATATACACACATACATATACATTATATATATATATATATATATTTCTGATAGCCTTTTGACAAAAGAAGAACGTATTGAAATCATTCTCATGGATGGATCGGGTAGCTGTCACAAGGTTGTGATGGGCTTTAACAGGAAACATGGCAAGCACATCACACTCAACACTGCTGCCAAACTTATTAACAAATTCAACAATAGTATAAGCTTTGTGGACCGACCGAGAATTGGATGTCCATAAACATCCACTGATGAAGGCACAAGCGAAGTGGTGCTGGGATATATAGTCCCCTAAGTATGGAGACTTTTGGGACACCCTGTATAACATGTTAGTAGATTACAGATGCTTTTTTGATTTATTGATTCATTTATCTTCAGTAACAACTTTATGCTGGTCAGGGTCACTGTGAATCCCGAGCCTATCCTGGTAACACAGGGCAAGAAAATCCATCCATCGTAGGTCACCATATACAGTACATACACACACCGTATACAATACATACTCATTCAAATCTAGGGGAAATTCAGCATACCCAATCCACATAGCTGCATGTTTTTGGATACTGGGAGGAAACTTAAAAAACCTGGAGGAAATCCATGTGATCACGTGAAGGAACATGTGAAACTGCACAAAGACAGTAACCCAAACCCAAGATCAGGCTCAAACTGAAGACTCTGGAACTGTGAGGTGGCATCGCTACTCACTGTGCCACCATGCCACCCTGTTTTTTTTTTTGTTTTTTTTTTAAAGCTTCATTCATTTTCATGAATACTTGCCAATACTTCTGATCACCAGCCATGAGTATAGCTATGAGACACAGAATGCTGACTGACCTGTGGTGTCGTGGTCTGCTTGCCCTGTCGGTTGGACGCAGTGGTAGTGGTGATGTCGGTCAGTGAGGGCGAAGCTTCAGAGCGGTTGCCCGAGGCAGAGGCACTAGACTGGGGCGTGATGGACGAGGAGGGCAAGTCACCAACCAGACGGGCGCTGCCCTCCACGCGCACATTGGGTTCGCCCTCGGCAGCCATGTTGAGCACTTTGAGGCCGTTGTAGTAGAGGCCAGACAACTGGCCCTGAAATGGCCGACTGCCCCGTTCACCACCACCGATCTTTATGGTAGTCTGGCTGTTGAAGATGGTGAGCTGCCGACCTGCCAATGGACAACGTTACACAAATACAGGAGTGTTCAACAGCTCGCTCACGCTATGAGTCCAAACAAAAATACACATACACACACTATGTCACGCTCTCACACACATGCACACTGAGGAGTGATGGAAGCTGACAATGAAACACACGACAAAAGTGTCCTTATTCTTCCTGAGGAAGTATGGACGCAATAAATTACTCTAATGCTAACAGCAACACCAGTAATTTATCGACTCTGATTTAATGGGCTGCTGTAGACAATGCAAACAAATGGAGACGATGAAGAAATTGGCTCCCGAGTAATCAATGGAGCTTTGCTAAAAGGACAATCAAATGCTGTTTGGGTGGTAAAATATTCACCCTCTGTTTGTGAAAGTAACAGGCAGAAGCAAGAAAATACAGATGGAAATGATTTGTTTTCACAGTTCGTGAGCAAAACTTCGCTGTTGATGAGATTGCCTTTCAGCAAGGGCAGTGGCAATTTAAATTAATTAGACTGAAATAAGGCGCATGTGGGATGGTTTTAAAACTACATGACACATAAACCATTCATCATGATAATAACTTCATTAAAAAGAAAAACAAAGAAACAAGCAAAGTTCAAAATCAATCACTCTGAACATTTCAATTGATTACATACATTACAGCATGCACTCAGAAGTCTTTTCCTTTCTTATGGGTTTAATTTGCTTGTTAAAGGGACTTCATATCTGATGCCAATAATCATTGAAGCTATTTAAGATGCATTTGCTTTGATTTTTAAACTCTGCACTTTAGCAGTTTCCAAAAGCAATACGTTTAGCATAAAATAAATGTACATAAATGAATTAAACATCATTGTCATGACTATGAATTGAAAATGTAAAAAAAAGTACTTTAACTGCTGATTTATATTTTTACATTTGTAAACATTATTTAAGTATTTTAATGATATATATAGATATAATTTTAATGATTGAACTAACTTTATTATCAGTATATTACCAGTCCCTTTAACCTGTAATTGCCAGGTAAAACTGATTACATATGCAGTATATAAACACACATTATTCTACTGTACAATGCAAATATTACAGACTACATTGGTTTAAAGTTTTAAAATTTGTTATACAGGGGATTTATGTTTTAGATGGTTTATTATTTGTGCAGTATATCACTTGCTTATGATGAAATTATCTTTTATTTAAAGTTTTAATCAATGTTTTTACCTTTGTCGAGTAGCCATTCGTCAACTACTCGACCGAGCCGATATGGGATTCGCTGTCTAGCAATCGCCAGGCGTTCGTTATCAATGTTGCCTTTAAAGTTTAAAGAGACATTTCATTGTTAAAATCTGAAAGGTGAAAGATTAAAACCGTGAACAAACTGCCTCAACTAATCTAATTTTTTGGTTTGAAAATTTGGTACATCAAGATTACATACATAACACTGATAAAGCTTTTCAATCAGTCAATTAACTTTTATTATTTAAGCCAACAAATTATCCCTATATTATGATAAATACTGCAATATACGTTAAATATTCACCTACTCTCTTAAGGTTATGAGAAAACAAGCAAAAGCAAATATTTAAATACAATGTCACTCATTTACAAAATACATTTACAAAATGATAATCCTTTTAAATCTTTTTTTTTTTTCTTTTCTCTTTTTTAAGCAGATTTTTCATCTAGTTATACACTGCTCATTTTAACCTAGACATTGTAATTGCAGTACATTCAAACTTTTGGAAAGCCAATTAGTTTTTAGTAACACAACTGCTATCTAAAATAAAATATTTTCATTCATTTACATTACACTAAAATCTCACTCTAATTAAAAACAACACATTTAGACAGCAAAAAAGACAGCAATAAAATATCAGCAAAAACACTCCAGAATATAAGCAGCAGGGAAATAATCATAGTTAAAACAATGAAAATGTTATCAGTCAGTTTTCAGCAGAACATATTTGTGAATTGGAGAATTGGCGTTGACAAAAGCTTTGTCCTCAGAGATTCATAACAGGAATACATCTCTCTTTTTCTCATCCCAAATCCTGTAACAATAACAGACAACGCTGTGTTGTCACCTGGGAATGAGCTGCTCACATGTGGGTATCTGTATGCCACACCAGGTTGCAAGATTGACAGGTTTTGCTTTTATACACATAACAATGTTTCAGCTACTTATTGCTCTCTGGAATTCAGCTCAGTCGAAAACATTTACTCCACTTCCATTACAGCCTGCATGTAATTGCTACTCCTATATTCCGTCTCGTAAAAGGGAACCTGTCGAGTTGTGATTCCTAGAAAAGTATAATTACAATGTACAATTTTTACCCTTGAGTCATTAACTTGTTATTTGCCAATCAACTGAAAGCCTTTCTGTGTGTTTCTCCTACTTCATTAACGTATAATTACACAATATGGAAAACATTTCCGATTCGACTCAATATCCAGAAAGGCGAGTGATGGAGGTGTACAGGTGTCGGGAAGATAAAATGCATCCTGCTCTCCCAATTTCCTGCACACTTTTGGTTTGAAATCTCCCTCATGGTTCTGAATAGGAATCGTGGTAGTGCTCAGTATATTGTGGCCAGGCAATAGCTGAGCCTTACAATGTCCTCTTTATCATTTCATGCAACGTTCAGAATTTGATGTGCGGCTCAAAAAGCATGACTTGCTTCTCAGACACGGAAGAAGATTGTGAATACGGCACGAGACGGCATCTGTGATGGGATTTAATTCTGGAGGCAAGTGAGATATAAAAGAAGGTTCTGGTAAACACATGCTCCTGTATTAGGAGTATTTCCTCTTTTCTTCCTCTCGGTTACTGAATGAGTGCATATGTGCGTTTTTATCTTGTAGTAATCACCAGATTAATAGCTTAATAATAGAAAAACAAAAGATAAAGTAAAAATAGAAAACATAAAAAGATACTGGGATCAAAGAGTATTAAGGGAAACGTTGGATTATTGATTGAGAGTTCTACATGTCAGCAGCAACCAAAAACATATTTCAAACAATGTTCATTGCAGTAATCTTAATAATTATGTAATAAGCGGTTTTAAAAAAAAAGAAAGAAAGAAAAAAAGCCACTGTGGCACTGTAGTATGAGATATGTAGCCATCAGTCTAGTTGAGTATGGCATGAATGCGGAGTAGGTAGCAGGGGTATAAAATCCAGGTATTATCCATATGCTATGGATGTATGTCCTATGAGAATATTCAGTAACATTTTATTTAAGAGTACGGTTCATATGACTACAATACACTTACATAAGCCTTTTGTGATAACATTTATAAGAGCATATGTTGTCAGTTTGAAGTCATGTTATGTCAGGTAACAAATATTGTGTTATGACACTTACTAGGCTTACATTAGAATAATATTATGTGTACTTCTGGTATTATTAAAGAACTTTTTTTGTGTCACATATTTCGGTAAACATCAAAACCAAACAAGGAACATATACATAATTCTGTTATTAAATTGTCACTGAATATTGCTTAAGGGACATAAAAAATATACAAACCCACCCACGTCATTACAGTGTCAAGCCATTGCCATAGTTTTCCATCGTATTCTACATAACTCTGTTACATCATCTACAAATCAGTCATGACATTCTAAATAGGTTAAACCCGAAAGTGCCCTAACACGACCTAATATCAACAAAAATCTGTATGACTCAGGGGTTATGTCACCTTGACATCAAAATCTTTTGAGATCAGCCTTTCTAAAAGATTATGCTGATTTACAGTATATCAGTAGAAAGAGAATACATTGGAGTAATGGAAAAGGCATAAAATGGCAGAGTAGTCTAGTGACCAAGCAAGTAGAGCTCAGCTTATAGAGGAGCATGTTACATAAATCTGAACAAAGCAGGAAGCCTTGGTCCCAAAGAAAGGGAATGTGTGGCCAGCTGCAGGGGGTGATAGTGAATACCTGACCACTGGCCCCTGACCATATCCCAGGATTAAAGGGGTGAAACATCAGTGAGGGCTGGCTCCTGGCTGCTGACCCTGTAGCTGGCCTTAAGGCCCTGGCAGAGCTACAACAAGCAGAAGCATGTTTTACATCTACAGTACTGTGCAAAAGTCTTAGGCACATGCAAAGAACTGCTGAAGAGTAACGATGCCTTCAGAAATAATGAAATTAAATGTTTCAGAATAATAAAAAAAATACTATAAAGAGCAGTAAACAGTAATAAATGAAGCTAAGTCTATGTTTGGTGTGATGACGCTTTTCTTAAAAAAAAAAAAAAGAGAAGGTTTTATAAGGAAATTAGCTGGTAAGTTTTATAAGGAAATTAGCTGGTAAGTTTTATAAGGAAATTAGCTGGTAAGTTTTACTGAGCATCTTGCAGACTTCTTTGACTTCTGGAGAATTCTGACTGAATTTTTTGCAGCAAAGCCCAGCAGCCTTCATTATGCATTTTTATTTTTTTATTTTTTGGTCTGAAAAGTGGTCTCTTTTCTGCTGGAGCGGTACGTATCAATGCTATTTTCTTTACTGACATACAAACAAACTTTGTGCTGTAAAACCAATGCTTGGAAATATAAAATGTTTTTGTACTGACTCGATAAAGTCAGAAAATAAAAATCTATAACAAAGTTTGTACTAAAAATCCCCACTGTGCCTAAGACTATTGCACAGTACTGTACCTGTGCAGACAAGCGTCATGAAAGGCTTATGCAGGTATCATGTAGTCCTATGAACACTGCCCTTAAGTGTAGTGTTAGTGAATAGTCTCAAAAAGACACCTTGTATAACTAATACTTCAACCTGCATGTTTGTTTGATTCATTATTGAGTGATTGAAGGTACGTAAAGAGTAAATAAAGCATCTGCATACTGTAAACCACCTCATATACACTGCTATCCACAGCGGACTAACCTAATCATTTCTCTCTCTTGCTTTAAATTCATGATAAGTGTGCAGCATGTCAGAATAAATGAGAGAACACGAATGCTGTTTTAGAAAAAAAAAAGAAAGAAAAAGAAAAGAAGTCCTAATAGCTGATTGAGGCGAAACACATTGTCATTATCATTCTTGTAGTTAATTCAAATTTGGGTTGGTTTATCAGCCCTTTCCTGCAACACAGCGTCAATCAAGCTCTGATTAAATGGAATCATCATGGGCTTTTTTTGGGTTAGAGAAAAGTTTTGCTCCTGCCGTCTCCGACACCGTGTTAATTAGCATACAGACACTGATTCGTGGGGCTCATTTTTCGTTCTCTAAATTCGCCAAAATATCAGATCTGAACAGATCCTCATGAACACGATCTCTGATTGTCTTCTTGACTGACTGACTGACTGACTGACTGACAGATGTTTGGGGAATTTGTTTAGATTATGTAGATTTAACAATAAAGGTTAATAACAGAAATAAATCCTCCCTCCCTCTTTCAGCTGTTCTTCCTTCTTTCCTGTCCTCCTTGTTCATTGTACCTTATGTACATTATTCTGTGCATGCGACTGACAAGCACAGTGCTTCACAATAGCGACCCTGTGCCGCTGCATGCTGGATGATGTAAACGTGAGAAAGCCTGATGCATTGAGTTAGCCTGCCTGAACTGCTTGAAATACAAAATGTCTGACCATGGATTAGAATAATCCTGTTAGGTTCCTTTCATATGGATGCCGAATCTGATCGAGGATTTGGACAGAAACCCACATCTAAGGCCGTAATGATTGTGACTCATCTTTACCTTAGGGTATGGTGATAAACTTTAATGATAAACTTAAGTTAAGATGCAGGATTAATGATGTTGCGAATCACATTTTCTAATGTGCTTGGAAGTGACGTGAAAAATAAGACTGGAGGAATGTAAAAGACAGGTTTGCCGTCACACTGATTCAGTGCAAACGAAATCTGATTTTGTCAGTTCTCGCCCCTCTCGCTGTACTCGCCCAAGACAAGCGTAATTGAGGACGTGCTTGAAGTCTGCATTCAAAGTCATCTGCATAATGGAAGTGATATCTATGAAAAAAGCTTGACATTAATCGAAAACAAAACAGTTTCCTTTTCATTGTGATTGACAAACGAGAGCAATAGGATTATTCCTCATCTCTGATCGGTAGTTAAGCTTTTGTCAGGGCTTTTTCAGTCAGCTGTGAGGCTACTGAATTGGATAACCTGTTCTTTGACATTTTCAGCCTTATAACCCCCTCCCCCCCTCCTGTCCCTCCAGCCATCATCACTGCTGACATTTAAAAAGGATAGCAAGGTTACCTTTTTAGACCTGAGAGAAAGAACAACCACAGACAAAGAAGAATTTTGTCCTTAACCCTGCAATTGAAAGTCTGGTCCAAAGCTCCGACAGCCTTTATTATTGATATTGTGAATGTTTATGTGAAGGTGTGTGCGTGTGTGAGTGTGTGCATGTGTGTGGCAGAGAAAGAGAGAGAGAGAGAGAGAGAGTTTGTGTGTGTAAGAGAATGTAGGAGGGGCTTACCTGTTGGGAATCGCTCAATGACTGGCAGATCGTCCACCTGCAAAGTGGCATTACCGCCACTCCTTGTAAAGCGAACTATGTGGTACTTTCCATCATTTACAAACTTTGAAGTCTCTTCAATATTTATGTCATCTGTGCCCACATTGAACACCACTCTGATATTGCCTTTGTCCTGTACAAAAGAAAAGAGAGAGAGAAAAAAAAACAGTAAAAATGTAAAAAAAAATCTAAAAGAAAAAAAAAAAATCCACCTCACAATATTATACAGCATTTGGTCTATTCTCCAGGAGATATAATTAGTTTGCTGTTCAGTGGCTTATTTTAGCAGATAAATGCAACAAAAATGATCACGAATGAACCAGTTTTCTGTGTAATTATTAGTTAAAAAATAGTGATTATTTTTCCTTCTTAAAACCAACAGTGATGTGCAGCTATGCTTTATATTAACAAACAAACAAACAAACAAACAAACAAACAAACAAACAGACAGACAAAATGGACAAAAAAAAAACCCCTTTAACTAAACTCATTCATTGAACACAATAACAAATCCATATTTTATTGGTCCATGCGTATTTTATCTGGAAGCACAATGCATCAAAAAGATTTACTGACACTATAATGGACTCTCAAATAGCAGCATTTATATTTCATAAGTTAATCTCTTCGGTTTCTATTTTAATTAGGCTATTATACGAAGGAAATGCATGACAGTGGAGAAATTAAGATGTATTTTTCTTGTATTATTATTCCTTGGTGGCATATTGTATTCATAAGATAAGAATGCTTCATAAATTGATACACTGCATCTGTAAAAACCATGCTTAATTCTGAAACGCCTGTCTCACCAGAGTTAATGAGATGGCCAGATGTTAATGAGAAGGTCAAATGAGGATGCTGAAGGATACTTCTTGATTTTCTGCTCGGTTTAGCTTGCCATTTTTAAATTTAAGGTTGCACTCAAACACATGAAAGATAGAAGCATTGATGTGTGAGAGGACCATCACTTAGAGGGTTATTCATTTTGCTCGTGTCGGGGTGCAATTCATAGTAATAAACATGGAGCACGATGCTAATAAACAACACAAAGACACTAACTTTTAGCCAAGATAGAATAATAATGTTGTGTAAAAGATACAAATATATATATAAATATATATATAAATATAAATATATATATAAATATATATATAAATATAAATATAAATATATATATATATATATATATATATATATATATATATATATATATATATATATATATACACACACACACACACACACACACACACACACACACACACACACATTCAATAGGACCCTCCCTTTAAAATCCATACAACAGTGGCCTGGTTACACAGATTAATCCGAGAGTCACTGGTATGGAACATAGTTTGCACTTTTTTTCTGCTGGCATTTTAATGTTGATTCTTGTCAGTGACTATTAATGTGCATCAGGCAATGTGATACACATCTACACCACTAGATGGCCTCAAATATTAGTTACTGTTTGGTCAAACAGTGTTACAGCAAAGTAGGATTATTTCACTTTCATCAGGTCCATGGAAACAAGTAAAAAAAAAAAAAAAAAACTGCAAAAACAAGCAGGCATAGTATCTAATTAATTCACCAAACATGTAATGTAATGGCATGCTGTCATCACAGCTTAATGGAGATGCAAACATGCACGGCAGTGTTCATGTATACAAAGCTGCCCTCTTCCCATAATTGCTCTATTTGCATGCGCTTTGCTTGCTGTTTGTTTTGGTAAGCAAAGTGTCAGAAAGCATTTTTTATCTGACCCCACTGAGACCCCTTCACATACACAGTTTTGCTGTTGTTGAAACTGTCACTACAGCTAGTATTCAATAAATAGGGCTTGCTCCAGTTGTACAGTAGGAGAGAGAATGAGACAGATGTTATTCAGAAACAAACAAGAACACATGCTACTAAATATTATCCACAGTTATCTGAAATCTGTGTCAGGTGTAAATAATCAGATGAAATTTTAATAAGGCAATGAGAAGAAATCCATTCGTGAACATGACTCATTCACACCTTTCTAACAGGGCAAAACCTGACACCAGAGTTCATTCATTACCTTCCCCTAGAGAGACATGGCTCTTCTTACTGTCTTGGGCTCTCGGTCTGAGGAGATCCACTCATCCTTCTTGCCACTACTTGGACAGAAACGGTATGTTCTGCTTGCACATCGCAGTCCATAATGAGGCCACACTGTGTGTTAGGCGTACCTTTCCCTTATGGCCAGTGTCAATAAGACGATGCCTGTACTTCACCCTCATCACCTTGCCGTCTCTCTCTAATAACATTCCTTGCTGGCCAATTTTCTCTCAGTCTGTCCATTTTTCCCCTGTGAAGTGATGTGGGAGAAAAAGGTTGTGCTCTGATGAGCCGTGCCTTGCAATGCTCCGCACTAAATGGGAGACTGACCTCCCTTTCACCATCCACTCTGAACAAGATGATGACCTCAACCCAGCGGCCATGCAATAAAGGCTCCTCGACCTTGTTCTGACGGGAAGGGAGACGCTTATAAAAAAAAAAAAAGAAGAAAAATTGAAAAGATAAAAGAAAAACTTTATATTATACTTGAGTGAATTTGACAGCGATGATGGAAAAGAAATGACCATGTGAGCAGCTAGTTCAAACACATTACAATGCAACTCCACTGTTTCTGTACTCTGTACTCAGGGAATAAGCAAATAAGAGCAATGAGCTGCAACAGAGTGTGGACAGGGGCAATGATTTTTACCCCCTTTGACTTCAAAGTGGGTTTAATCACAGGAAGCATGCAGGAGGCCATAGTTTAAGAGATACATGTACCACTGTGGTAATGTCTCTGTCCTACATTCTGTCCCATGTGTAACAGTGTCCTAGATTAGACACACTCCACTTAAAACGCTCCAACATTAATGCCTTCGAGGCAAAAGACGCAAAAGAGGATAGCGTAAATGAGCCATGACACCAAAGCCCAAATTACTATGAAACAATACATGATTCGGGTTGTACGTTTTACTATGTGGTGTTCTGTAAATGAAGCATAACGTAAATAATACAATTATTATATTGAAATAAGTCCACTGATCTGTATCTATATTGAATATAGTCCACTGATGGTCTCTTTTTTCACCTGTAAGTCCCTGGTGCTGATTCAGAAAGTGTTTCATTTGATTTTTTCCCCCAACAAAGGAGACTCAAAATCAGTTCTCAATGAGTAAACTAGTTCAGCATCAAAATCACATTACCTCCGTTTTTTTTTCATGACCACTATTTAAAAAATTCAAACTATTCAAGTGGTTTTGAAAATTGAGAAATGAAAGAATACGCAAGCAGAACCAGTGCTAACTGCAGTGACTAAATACGATCATTTCAATGCTAACAAAACCTGCTTTGATACTTATAGCTACAGCCTTAACGTAAATACTTTAAAAAAAAAAATAAACCCCTGAAAATATTCACATTATTTTCTATTCCACTGTCTTGAAATGTCTTATTTATATAAAAAAACATTATTTTTGACCGCAAACAATCTGATCAAATAAGCTTATTTTATATTACACCCTGTGCTCTATGTAGGCGCTGAAGGATTTCTTGGGAAAATATGATCTCAAAGCTAAAATTACCACCCATAATGTTATTGTTTTCAGACTGTCTACAGAAACTCCCATATCTGATTCTGTAATTATTCATCTCTCAAACCGGTGCAATCGTGGTCTGTTTTTAAAAAGGGTTTTTATTGTTGCCTGAATAAACACTTCCTTCAGGTCCAGCACTGACACCGTGTCGGTGAAACTAGGAGCTCATCTAAACACAGCTTAAATCCCTCAGCCTATTGCACTTTAGTTATATTTAACATCCGCTTACACGTACACGTTTACTGTAAATGACTGAATATCATCTAAATCAGTGTATATTGTGCCTGTGTTGTATATTGCGTATTGTACATTGTGTGAAATGCACTTTCTGTTGTTGACTCCAAGGACCAAGATGAATTCATCGCGCGCACACACACACACACACACACACACACACACACACACACACACATCATGTGTGTGCCATGAATTTTGTTTTGAATGCAGCCTCCAGAGTTTTCTTATTGCTTGTAGGCAATTAGGCAACATCCACAGTGCCACTCTGACTGATGGAGTATTTTAACTCAACATGAATGGCAACAATCTTCTCTTGCCAAAAACAAAATGAGGCAATTGTTCTCAACATGTGAAAGCAGAGATTACAATGAGTCTGAAAGGGTTGAGTGTAAAATGGGTCTGATTACACGATTGCTGCAAAACTGCAGCATCCATTTGGCGTTTGTGTCATTATTCAGTCGAATAATTAAGCTCAAGGCAGAATAATACATCTGTGATATAACTGTTTTGGAATAATTGGTTTTAATCAATAGATACAAAATAATAATTAGTTATTATTATTATTATTATTATTATTATTATTATTATTATATTATTTGCATGCTTGCAGTTTTGCAGCAATCACTGATGTAAGGAGATGTGCACGTGCACGCACACACACACACACACACACACACATCGTATTACACACAAAGATACACTGCTGCCAAGTCCCAAAGGGCTGATATAGTGTTGCTTCAGGAGCCACTAATGATGTGTCTCATTTAGAGAATGGTGCAGGCTGTAGCTTCTGGAATGTGACAGTGTCTGTGTGTGTGTGTGTGTGTGTGTGTGTGTGTGTGTGTGTGTGTGTGTGTGTGTGTGTGTGTGTGTGTGTTTGCGCACTGCTGAGGAGAGCAGCCATGGCATTCAGCCCAAATGAGCCAGAGCAACAGTGAAACCTCAGCCATTTTACATGAAGAGCCTCTCCACAACTCTCAGGCTAATGCCTCGGGCTAATGCCTAGGGAGAGTGTTTAATTGGACCAAACACAAAGACAAGTGATATGTGTTTTCATAAATAAATAGTGGGCGATATCAAAATAACACAATCATATACGACACTCTCCATACCGAATGTGCCATAACGTATTGGCTCTGCACGCCTGGGGATGTGACTAGAACCCAGTGTGCTGTGTGTGCAGAATATGTGCTAAGATAAACCATAGACAATGCACACACACACACACACTCACTCTCTCTCTCTCTCTCCCTCTCTCACACACACACCAAATTTATGTCATTATGAGAGCTAGATCTAGACCATACAAGTTAGGATTTGTGAGAATCCTCTGAGAATTGCACTTGGCTCCACTTCCTCTTAACTCCCAAAACCCAGACAGAATTTCCGGAAGCCATCCAGACATGCTCTCATTGCCTGTCCCTCTAGTACTCATTTCCCATTCTCTGAGAGCCAAGCAGCAGTCTGAATAGAGATGAAATCTCTTAAAGCGCTTTCCTATCAGTCTCTTCCACAAATCTGTACCCAGATGAATGTATGAACATCCTGCTATTTTTACAGTTTCCCTCGTCCACCTGTCATTACACTTTAATAGTCAGATCTGGTTGACGCTTTAGCTCTAAACTGACAACTTGTTAAATAACTAATTTTGTTTGTTCCAGGAATTTTTTTTTTTGGACTTTCAAGTGATGTTTTTCACTCGTAGCGAAATACTGCAAACGTTGAGCTTTTCACAAGCAACAGTTAAAACAACGAATGTAATGTTTATTACAGCTATATTTGCATCCTAGTTTTATTTCCACCCTGATGTTGTTATCCCACAGCTACAAAAGTGTTGGGGAATGAGTTGGACAGTGGTGGCTCAAAGGTTAAGGCTCTGGGTCACTTATCCCAAGGTTGGGGGTTCACGCCCCAACACTGCCAAGCTGCCACTGTTGGGCCCTTGAGCAAGGCCCTTAATCCTCTTTGCTCCAAGGGCATTGAGCCTGCGCTCTGACTGTGAAAAAAAAAAGAATTTCACTGTGATGTAATGTACAGTATACGGTATATGACCAATAAAGTCTTCTTCTTCTACAGTTGGTAATTGTCCAAGCTGGGCTTCTGTCCAGGGAAGGAAATTTAAATCCTCCTAAACTAGCTTTTTATGATTAAATCCTTTGAGTAGAATTCATTTGAGTCAGGAGACTGATCAGTGCAATGGTTTCATTTCATTCTTTCATGAAACAGAGGGTTAAAAAAATCTGGGATAGAGGTGAACACAGGCGAGTGCTACTGCCACAGAGGAGGTGCAGTGTGTCAGTTTGAGGTGTTTCCAATTTTGCTTATACATAGGGTAAGTAAGGAATAGCACATTTTTGTGGCATTCTGTTATTGGAAATGAACCAATCACGTTGTGGTGTGATGAGACCTGACACAAAGCTGTGTTATTCTTCCTATCACAAAGTACACACACAATAACAGCATGTCCCAAAATGTGTTATACTGTTGTAATAAGTTATCCCTTTTATACCCTTTTATGCCACAGCAATTTGCCATTAATTATATAATGGTGCATCATACGTTGAATTCATTTATAGCTACGTTTAATGCTGTGAAATGTTTTTCGAAACAAGTTATCACTTCCTGTATGTTATAGCAGTGATAAGCAGTTGTTCCCTCACCAGAGTCTCTTTTTTTTTCTTCAAAAAAATGAAGCCTGTCATGTTACTGAGAAACCACAAAGCCATCTGTCCGGAAGACTTTGGTCTGTCAGAAAATTTCAACTTACAACCCTATCTCTGTTACAAAGTGCTAACACTGGAGACTCATTGTGGTAGAATTTCTGTTGTCTATTAATACAAATACTGTTATACACTTAACATGTGACTTTTTTTTTTTTTTTTTTTTTAAATGAAACATTCCCTAGGTTCCTTTTACCGAAGAGAAAATGTCTGTAAAGTTCTACACAGAACCTTTGGCGGGTCCCCGACAAATCAAATGTAGCACTCTGATATGTAATTTCTCAGCTAATCCCATGAGCTCACTGTAACATAGGACTTCCACACACAGCCTTGTCAAATATTAATCTATTCACCTCTCAGTTCATCTCTATCTGAACAAATCTTAAGCACTGTTCCATGATTTTCTCATTTAGCCTCTTTCCTCTTTCTGTTGCACAATTTACGTTTACATTTATTCACTTAGCAGACGCTTTTATCCAAAGCGACTTACAAATGAGGAAATACAAGCAAATTTCTCAATACCACGGTGCGTCCTCCTGATGAGCTAGACTTTGTCTGCCATCAATCTTCAAGTGGACTGATGGGTTCATTAGCTGCACACACAACAAATTTGGCATTAAGGACTGTGCCAGCTTGGCAAGTTAAAATGATTAGGCCTGGAAATTTGCTTGTTAAATCTCTTTATGTGTTTTACATCTCCATCAGTCTCCCTACTATCTTGCAGCTTTGGACTGAATGGTGCATCTCATGACTATCATGGAGACCATGGGAGTTTTGGCTTGGGGTTGGAGCAGATGCAGTTAATGTACCATTAACCCCACTATCAAGCATAAAATATGGCAAATTTGAGCCAGTATGTCTGAATTTCTAAATTCAAATTCGAAATACCTTTCTGCTAATATTTAAAGTTATTTTACTCATTAACTATTTCTTATAATGTCATTGTTATGATTGTTTTATTGCTTTCCATTCAGCTTTCCTAGAAATGGGTCTCATCACCTGATCATCATTATAGGTATTTTCTTTTCTCTCTCTCAATCATTGTCCATATAACTAGGAACTTTAAACAGTGCCACTATAGAGGCCAGAAGAAAAACTGTATACAGTATACATGAATTTGATTTCCTGTCACCGAGCCGTACTCACTAAAATGTGACTTTTAGGTGTGTTCGTTTCATTAGTTTTGAATTCATGTGTTGAATTAGAATTATATGTACACTAGATAACAAATTCAGAGCAATTTGGTCACAGACATTTCGAATTTAATCATCTTCATGACAATATGTTAGACACCAGACACCCAAAGATTAGCTTATCTTCTAATGCATAAAGTAATTTTTTCTCTTGCATTTTTAAATGACATTTTCAAAGACCGTCAAACACTGAAGTTTCACCGTAGAGTGGATTTGCTGCTTAGTGACTTTTATTTCCACGTCCCTACAGCTGTTCCATCTGCTTTTCCCTCTAATATTTTCTTCTTCCTTCTGTCTCTCACATTTTCTCAATCTCAGTACAAGAGCAAGTGAATTAATGATTGGAAGTGAAGGACAACAAACGATAATGCCTTACTGATAATGTTATGATGGGATTAAATTAACTCAACCACAAATGTTGAGGGTCATGCACATCACTGAACATGGAGGTGATGCTGTCTGTTTGAAAAATCGAGACATCATGGCCTCCTTGTTAACATGGTCAGTGATCCTGTGTTAATTCACTTTCACGGACGCGGTCAGTGGATAATGATATCCTCTGTGCCTTCAGGCAGGTTTATCAAAGCATAGAGTTACATTACCACAGGGCACATTAATGTCAATACTGACAGCCTTAATCTAACCGGTGTCTAAACATGCTTAATGAGACAGCAGGGGAAAGCATTTTTCAATTAATTTCGGTAAAAAAAATGACACTGGGTGTTTGCAGTGTTGTCAATAATACTGGAAGTGCACTTAATGATGGTGCAGGTACAGTTAATTTCCCCTCCTACGCATTGGTGATGCATTTATACATGAACATGTCTTTATGCTGGGTTAGGAGTCATGATATCAAAAATATGTATCAAAAATATACACTTAGAATGTGAGAACATATACACTTAGAATGTGAGAACATATACACTTAGAATGTGAGAACTATGCCACGTTTAAAGATTAGGCTACAGTACACTCTATCTCCACATTTATGCAAATCAACAGCTACTGGATCTTACAATGCATTTACAAGGAGGTGGTAACACACACACACACACACACACACACACACACAAAAAATCTATTTAAAAAACATATTAAACAGCAGCTATATTTGCTGTAGTATTAGTTTGTACTGTATCTTATAACTGGGAAGTGCATGTAATGTATATTAGAAGCTTTTCTCTACAGTGGTCCTGACGGTCCTGAAGACAATATACAGTACATATGTAAGATACATGCTAAAGGTACAAAAGATATAACCTTGA
The DNA here is from genome assembly GCF_001660625.3 of Ictalurus punctatus. NCBI lineage: Eukaryota > Metazoa > Chordata > Actinopteri > Siluriformes > Ictaluridae > Ictalurus > Ictalurus punctatus. The sequence continues at coordinate 20,145,209 of NC_030428.2, read as the reverse complement.
GGGTACTGCCCCAGCAACAAGAAGAGGTACAGCTTAGCACCTTGTTTCTGACAGTGTATATTAATCATTTTCTGTAAGTCGAACCGTGTTTGGATGCAAAAAAGCCATGTCTTATCTCTGACCTTTAAATACATGCATATGTCCTTTTCTGATGATTAATGCACATAAACATTACATGACCTAATTCCACTCTTACTTTTTCTCTGGGATGGAGCAAAGAGGGACAAAAAAAAAAAAAAAAAAAAAGACCTCAAGTTCTCATTTCTCCTTCATAAACAACAGTTCTAACAATTCGAATGTCACATGTTTGGGATTGACCTAAACAGATACATGGAGTTATTGATTGTTTCAGTGTTAACAAGCTGAATATGAGGAAGGTCTTGGAGAAGATGTGCTCTACAGTAAATTCTGAATGCTTGAATACCTTTTTCATACGCCAACACACTGGTTTTTCACTATTTAATGTATCCATAATATATTTAAAACCCATGGACCAGCTATTGAAATAGTAGAGGGCTAGCTTCTGGCTAGCAGACCTGCTTTGTGTGTGTGTGAGTGAGAGCACAGTAACTAAGACAGAGACTTTGAAGCTGTGCTCGTGTTCAGCCACCAGAGCTCGCTTGCATTCTCCAGAAATCACAAGAGCTTAGCTGGAGGAAATGCAGTATGATGTCACTCCTTAGAGAGAGAGAGAGCGTGAGTGAGAGAGAGAGCAAGAGCGAGTGAGAGAGAGAGAGTGAGAAAGAGCGAGAGCAAGTGATAGAGAGCGAGAGCGAGTAAGAGAGAGTTAGAAAGAGCGAGAGCGAGTGAGTGCGAGTGAGAGAGAGTGAAAGTGAGTGAGAGAGAGCGAGAGTGAGTGAGAGAGAGAGCGAGAGTTAGTGAGAGAGAGCGCGAGTGAGAGCGAGTGAGAGACAGCGAGTGAGTGAGAGAAAGAGAGCGACTGAGAGAGAGCGAGAGAGGCTGATTGTTCTGAGGAGTGCCTCATGATTACAAAGAGGGTGGGCTCAGAAAAAAAAGAAACATTCTACCACCACCAGCTCATCTTTTTCCTCCTTCACTTCTTCTCTCATCCTCCTCCCCTCATATCCCTGTGCTCCTCATAATCTGGTGCAGAGATAGAGAGGAGAAGCACAATAAACGAGCACAGCCCAGTGTCCCAGGGGAGACACAGGCCTCCATCAAAGTGCTGTGTGAAGCTGAGAGAGCCGAGCAGAGCACCCCCTGTATAAATTCACTGCATGCTGTCATGGTTATTCATGCTAAAAATGTGAAATGCTGGAACATTTGTGAGTAAAGCTGCTCTCTATATGTGGGAAGAAACCTGAAACATCTTCATCCTAACAATCTGCTCCAACGCTTTCTGATCATCAGCCTGAAGAGTTCTGGTATGTGTGTTTATGTGTGTGTGTGTTTGCATTGTGTGGCTTGTTTGAAATAACATTGTGCATTTGAAGCCAGTAATCTTGCTCCTGATGCTGCTCTATTTTTAAATCGACTTAAGTTGGCAAAAATTGATGGTCATTATTATTGTGGCTGTAATTTTCCACATCAGGACTGGTTAACAGTGAAGAAAAGAAAGTGCATCCAATCTGGCAGCCTTGCTGTAAAAGTGTATTCATGTGTGCATATCCAGGACTCACTATCTGCAATTGCAAGTAGTCTCCAAGGCCAGATGAGCTGTCCACTCTGACCAGCACTGCGTCCTTCTGCTGTGTGCTGAAGCCAACTGCAAGACGGTCCGCCCTCGTGCTTGGCCTGTCATTGGGTGGCCAGGTGTACACAATCAACCCACCATCACGCCCAAATATGTACGTAGTTCCCGCTGTGGAGAGAAAGATTATACTTTGTAAGAATGAACTTCAGCTCTATGCGAAAATCCATTTGCATTTCCATCCTTTAAGATATTTAGTGTTCTAATTTTACCTTCATGATATTAATGAGTCTGTTGTTTTATATTAACACAAACAGAGCACACTTTAGCAGTGGCTCTACACTAGCAGTGGATACACTATGAGTTTGTCTGGCATAAACCAGAGAGTTAAAATAATTGAGATTTTTTTAAGCAAGAAAATTATACGGACATGTCACTTAATATTTTATATGAAACTTTAAACCCTCAACCAGACGTTATGGTCTTGATCCCAATTGCGGACGACATCAAAGAACCAACCAAATTTATTCCAGTTAGTTACAAAACACTCGATTCAAGCAATCCATGCAACTATTCTTCATTTTTAAAAACAATTCAAAATGGCTCCTTATTAACCACATATGCTCAATACTAGATGGCACTGACCCAATACCCAGGATATCAGCAAAGAACTGTTGATTGGATCTCAGCGGGAAAAAAAGAAAGAATGAATTTGACCCAATCCTTTAATAAATGGAAAGGATTGGAATTACATTTGGAAAGTTATTATTTTGTAGCTGGAAATGTATTTTTTTGTTGTAATTGAATTATAATATATTTATCTATTGTTCTTATCCTACACAGTGTCATGGGGGAGGCTGGAGCCTATCCCAGAGATCTTGGGGAACAATGACTTTGTGCTGGGGAGGAAGCCAGAATACCCGGAGGAAATCCCGAAGCATGGGGAGAAAATAACAATAATAAACTCCGCACACACAGAGCAGGGGCAAGATTCAAACTCCCAACCCCAGGTTGCGAGGCAAACTTGCTAACCACTAAGCCACCATGTCCCCCTGAAACGCCTTAACATATTTATACTTTATTATGTTTATTATATTTACAACATAAGTGATTTTCGACTAAAAAAGCTTGTTTTTTGTGTAAGTTGTGTTTATTTTGCTATTTATTTTTTAAGTGCTTCAGTTAAAATCAAACATCAGATGTGTAGCGATATTCAGGCTGATTACTCAAGGTGTCAGTATCTGTATCGAAACGAATAAGTAGCATCGTGCCACCTCTACTTACTACAGAAGGTACAGCATGGTATCATAGAACCTACATTATAGTCTCAATGGTATGTTTTTTGAGACAGAAAAACAGCAACACCAATAAAGCCTTACAAGTAAAATCATTCTAAAACACAAAATTAACCTCTTAAATGCCCAGGAACGGTTAGAGGTTTCAGACTTTCCTCACTTTTGTAAGGATATATATTTCCTACTTGTTACACTGTAGTTACTGAATAATAATTTAGGACATTATGGGGTTAAAATGTGATGGGGGGAAAAATAAGTATGCTGTAAATGTACCTAACAATCTCTTCCTCTCTTTACCTCCCTTTCTGTCTCTCTCCTTCTGTCGAGCCACACATGATATTATGGAGATGCCAGTGATCCTGACCCTTTCTGCTCTCCGGACCTGCCTGATCCATCCTGATGCCCTACCTCTAGATGGAGCTCTCATCAACTGGACGCTACATTCTGCCACTGAGGACGACCCCAAGCAGTATAGCCTGGAGATTGCTGAGGACGGTACCGCTTCAAGTACCATGGAAATGGTTTTGGACCTCAATTCCACATGGACATTCTCTCTGTGGTTGCTGGGACTACGGTTGTTGCTATAGCCTTAGGACTGCAATTACCACATACAATTTTACACTTAAGTCTCCTTTAGTGAACAGTGGACTAGGTCAACAAAGACTTCATATAAAAACCATATGAACTTTCTTTTACTTTCACACTACCCGTTGTTACTCAGATGAGGACGGGTTCCCTTCTGAGTCTGGTTCCTCTCAAGGTTTCTTCCTCAAAATCATCTTAGGGAGTTTTTCCTCGCCACAGTCTTGCTCATTAGGGATAAATTCACACACTTAAAATCTGTATCCTGTGTATATATATATATATATATATATATATATATATATATATATATATATCTTTCTGTAAAGCTGCTTTGAGACAATGCCCATTGTTAAAAACACTATACAAATAAAACTGAATTTAACTGAATTGAATTGAAATGGATTGCATTTATTTCCTCACTCAATCTACATCTGGCAACACAATGGACATTTTATCTGTCACGTATTTGGAAATGTGTATCTTGATATGCGACTAAAAGCAGAACACATCCTCACTCAGAACATTCAAATATAGGTTTTTAACTTTAGATTTGTTCGGACAGACCTAGTGTATGTGTTATTTGTTATACTTAAAATCTCTTTGTAGCCTGTGTGTGTGTGTGGGTGCATGCATGGATTTGTGTTTTACAGCCCATTACAGTTCTACAGCCCCGAATGTGGGAGTATCTTGATGAGTCCATCAGCGGGTCAGACAGCCCCTGCTGTTTCCTGATTGGAATAATTACAGCCCTTGTGTGACCCTCACGGTGCTGATGCCACTTGGGAACACCTGCATGTTCAAAATGACTGTGACAAGATGTGGCCTGGTTGCATGCATACACACACACACCGTACCTAAATCACTGAGCTGATTGAGCATCTACCGGTCTAATTTGAGCTGCCCTCTGTACGCACCAGCATACTGGACAATCAGTCTGGTCCTGGTGTTAGTGTGAAGTGGTCCAATGCATTGTTTTGACATACATTTAATCTGGGAGAGGTGTGTAAACTCATGGCTCTGGATCAGACAGCTATTTCTGCTCAGCACAAGCCATGGCCTGATGGAGCTAATTATAGTGTCACATGCAGACAGGCCACTAAGCCTCTGATTCTCTCAATGATTGTCGCAGAGAGAGAATCAGGAAAATGGAGCATATTTGGAAGAGACAGAAAGTGAGAATTAAATCCAGATAGAGTGATTGAGAGAGTGAGATTAAATGTGGGAGCTGCATTTGAGTCTTATGATGTACAGTACATTACTGTTAATGGAGTTGATCTCATTAGTCCAGCGCCTGCGCCAGATCTTTTCATCCACCGTGACTTCCATAGTAATAAGCATGTGTAAAAATCATGGCCTGCCAGGTGCTTCAGGGCAAAAACACATAATAAACTGCTAGTTAGGCTGGAGCTGTGGGATGTGAGATGCATTTCAACTCAGCGCATCCTCTGCAGCAGGAGGAACAGCTGTGCAGCCCAGCTCTAGATCGCTTCCTTGTGAACCAGTAGCGCTGTGATGCTCTCTGCAGTAACTAAGATCCTGCAGTAAAATGATTTCATTTTAAGGCCTAGGTGGTAATATTTCCTGATACGGTTCTTTACTTGTTCTCTCTAGCTCCATCTCTCTTTGTGTTGTGTCTCTGTTTTTCAGAAAGTCCATGTGCATTTCAATGAGACCCTTTCACACCGTGTCAGCATTCAGCCCATATCTCCAACCACAAAAACACCCTCAGGGTCTCCTGCACATCCACACACTCATCCACACACACACACACACAAAACCACAGTTTCATCACTGATGCCATGCACAGCGCTCGGACAGAAAAAGCTCTCTTCATGTTAAAGGAAAAAAGGAGCTTTTCTTGTTAATGAGGCTAAGGTGTCAGATCCGTATGCACACACGCTCTAAGCTGAATATTTCTTTCTTTCTTTCTTTATTTATTTTTGCTATGTTTAAAATGGCAATCTAAGCATACGCCTTATACTAAGCCCTATTCCAAAGCAGTGTAGCGTACACAGTGTTTACGCATCAACATTTTAATAACCACGGTCTCATTTTGGAGTGGGGGATGCAAGGAGATATCATTCCCTGTTTAAATAAGACAAATAGATCTTAACGCCTCGCGAAACTGCCAACATGTGTGGAATAATATCACATACAATGCCTGGCAACAATAGGAAGGATAGCTATAGTGTTAACCAGTTAAAGATAAGCGAAAATCATGAATCATTTGAATATCTGATTATACTATTTCACATTGATTAGGTCATTATGTTAGCTAACTTCAGTCTTCTGGCGTTTTTTTTCCCTCTGGATATCTTTTTCTGCAAGTTTTGATATCTGCCAGTATAAGATCTTATATTTACAATTTGCCTCCTGCCAAACATATCCCAGATACTCGGATAACGTATTACTCAGAAAACATTTCTAAGTACACAGGCAACGCTATTGACTTTGTGAACCTGCAAATGCTAAACTACAACTGTTACCAACAGCTACATAGCTTATCTTACATACTCTACGTAGCCATGTCTAGGTATTATGCCATTTATTAACAAATTAATACCTTAATATTTATATTTTCCACAGAATTATCTTCTTAACTGGCAGAAACAAGCCAGAAAACTACCTATTTATGTGAGTTATGCTATTATCAACTACTTGAATACAATAATGACTCCTGCCACAAATGAATCCATCTTAAGCCTGGAGTGGGAGTTTTAGTTGCCTCTGTCTTTCTGCATCATTCTTGGATTTAATTATCAAACCTTAACACATTTTGAGTCATAAAATGAACAGTTCGAGATCATTCTGAAGGAAGTGCATCCTTGAGTGAATTTGACAGATGATGAATATCCAGCCATTCATTTTCTATACTGCTTATCCTACACAGGTTCACGGGGGAGCCTAAAACCTATCCCAGGCACAAAGCGGGAGACACGATGGACGGGGTGCCAACCCATCACATTCACACACTATAGACAATTTGGAAAAGCCTGAGGGAGGAAACCAGAGTACCCGGAGGGAACCCCTGAAGCATGGGGAGAAAATACAAACTCAGTGCACACAGGGCAGACGTGGGATTCAAACCCCCAACCGTGGAGATACAAGGCAAACGTGCCAACCACTAAGCCCCCATACCTCCACGTGAATAGATTATAGCAAGTTGTAGTTCTCGCATGCTACATACTACAATGAATATTATACAGTATATTGGTGTAGCATTCATTATACACTATACAATCATTCCATTTTAAACCCTAGATTTTTGTTATTCCTGTGGGGGAAATAGAAATAGTCCAATTCAGTATTTTCATGTGATGGAGCTGCACCACAGCAACTTCCTTGTATTATCCCTCCTCTCTCTTTGTCTCTCTCCTTCTCTGTTTAATTTTCACCCTTATGCCAGAGTTGGTTAAAAAGCCCATTGATGACTACTGAAGTCTAATGGGGTTAAACCTCTTTTCTGAGGTCTATTTGCTGAAGCTGTTAAATGAAGCATGGACCTTGAAACCAAACTATTAGCCTCTTAAATACGTCTCACCGTCTTGGCCAGCTACGCAGCTGGGACCTTATCAACGACCCCTTACTTGTGGAGAAACACTTCAACAACACTCAAAGGTCAATCAGCATTACACTAGAAGTAGACGTGAGAACCAGAAATGGAAGAAAAGAGAGAGGGAGAGCAACGAGGACCATGTGTGAGTGCCTTAAAGCGATACTCTAATAAGACAGATATTACCTGGCCCTCCGGAATCCCATCATAAGCCTAATATGTTTTATGTGCTGAAAAATTAAATTAAGAAACCCCTTTTTTCTGTTGCTAGAGGCCTGGACACTCAAACAAGCTAATATCACACTCTGTAACAGCAGTTCTATACAGGGTGGACAGAATCTATACGAACGAATGATTATTCTCTACACATTAATGGAAGAAATGTAAAAGTAGAGCTATGTGCAGCACTTTCTCATGTACTAGTCTCGTGTACTGTATGTTTTAGTCCAAAGAAAAAGTACTCAATAGTGAGAAAGGGAGAAGTGAGTCTGATGAAAGTATGGAAGTAGGAGGACACTGAAAAACATATCTACTGTAGTACTTTTTCTAGCAAATCCTACTAACAAGCAATTTTACATTTACATTTATTCACTTAGCGGACGCTTTTATCCAAAGCGACTTACAAATGAGAAAAATACAAGCAAAGCGATATATCAAGCAGAGAACAATACAAGTACTGCTACTATACAAGATCCATTAACTGAATTCTAGAAGAAGCAAAGTGCACAGAGAAGAGGTGTAAGTGCAATTTAAAAATATATATATATATATATATATATATATATATATATATATATATATATATATATATATATATATATATATATTTTTTTTTTTATTATGAGTTGGTTAGGTGTTCATGGAAGAGGTGGGTCTTTAGCTGTTTTTTGAAGATGGTGAGAGATTCTGTGGTCCGGATTGAGATTGGAAGTGCATTCCACCACTGAGGAACAGTTAGCATGAAGGTTCTGGAAAGGGACCTTGCGCCACGCTGAGTTGGAACTGCTATTTTTGGAACTGCTAAATTTTATTTCCACTGAAGAGCTTTGTGAGGACCAAACTCTCCATGATGACAGGAATACATTTACATTTGGCATATGCCCTTATCCAGAGTGATGTATACAACTCTTTTATGATTTGAGCTCACAACCTTTCGGTCTTAACCACTGGGCTACCACCACCACCACCACCACTGGTAGCATGACAAAGTTCATCTTGTGGGAACATTTTGTTGGTCTTGTTCAAGAAAAACAGCCCCAAAATTCATATTTTATTTGAACAACTAAAAGAACCAAAACATACTAAATACTGAGGTCCTGGTTAGGGTTAAACGTACACATTGTGTTATCTAGCCATGTTAATACATGTGTTAACAAAGCTACATCACACATATAGCAATACAAAGAGTGTGTTTATTGGCACACGCCTGTAAATATGGTTGGCATGTAAATTTGCGGAATATATCAAACATTAACATCTGTGCCTTTTATTTTGTTTATTAAACTTTCAGTGCACAACACACAAAACTGAGGCTTCTGCAATAATAAACAGGCCATTAAAAAGGGAATTACTGCAGCTCCAATTACCAGACTGACACCAGAGAAATCCAAACCAACTGGGTAATTACAAACAGCAGCCTGAGCAAAACACTGGCCACCCAAGGTGTGTGTGTGTGTGTGTACAAGCATGAGTACGTGCGTGTGTGTTCGTGTGTGTGTGTGATCTTGCTGACTATTATCATCAGCATAAAGAGTTCGCTGGACTCTCATAAATCTGCCTCCTGACTCTTGGCGCCTAGCTGGGCATCGACTCGAGGTGAAGGTTTAAAATGAACCGTCGTGTTTACGACCGGCAGGCATCGAGCGTGATGGGCTTTTCTCCTCGGTGCAATAATCCTGCCAACACACTCACACACACTGTAGGGAAGGTTTGCTGACTTCAGCCTCCTAACATCAGCTACACTTCATGAGTTCTGTATGCTGGCTCAGAACCGGGCTAATGTAATCTGCTCTTTTTGAACATGTGTAGAGGGCCTGAAAATCATTTGCATGTCACTCCTGCTGAACTCTCGCAAACAGTCCCAAAAAAAAAAAAAAAAAAAAGGTTTCACCCAAAATTGGGGTTTTCTGCTTTTACTATATAGTATTTACTTTTCTTTACTTCAAGGATGATCTGCTCCTGTACTTTTGCTCACCTAAAAATTGAATGGTCTTATACCAAAGGGTCTATGTTTTATGTTCCTTAACACATCTATATGTAAATACCAGGAAGCTGAAATCTTAAACTCTCGTCTCAAATCCATCTTTGGATCGCAAATCCAGATGTCTTTGGTGTATAGCACAAATAAATGAATTGGCCTTGCCGTTCCAATGGTTTTGAAGGTGATTGTACAAGCCATAACATATTTCACCAAGACAGTGTGGAAATTATTATTATTATTATTATTTTTGAGAGTATATCAGTATAAGGAGCTAGCTTAATAAATGCAGTGATAAAAACAGCCACTGTGCCTAAAGATGTCTGAAACCTCACTAGTGAAGTGTGAGATCCTCATACAGATGAGGTTGTTGGATAGTTTTGTGCTGTAGCAAAATGGACAGGAGCATAAAAAATCATTTTGTAATCAGATACTGTTTTTTTTTTTTTTTCCCCAGTTTGTAGGGTAACCAGCTATACCTTTACTTCTGGCTGAGATACTTGTTATTTAAGTTCAGGAATGTCTGGAGTTTTCAGAACAATACAGAGTAGGAAATGTCAGAGAAAATGTCAGTGTTCCACCATGGGAAGGTTTTTCCCCGGACACCACATATATGTTACTGAAGATTCACAGTTACCGTTGTGGAGAACCTAGCTCCGACTGTCTCTCAGCTGCGGTGAAGGGTCTGATATGAAGCTCATTTTGTATACATACATTGTACAGAATCACTGGTCTGTCAGTGACATTGTTACGCTCATCAGGACACACACAGTCTCAGTGGAATCAGACATGTGCAGTTTCTTTACACACACACACACACACACACACACACACACACACACACACACACACACAGAGCAGGATGAGGATAACTCAGCCCGCTCAGAGCCAGCTCAGATCTCCCCATGTGATAAAGACAGTTGTTCAGCAGCTGAGGGGTTTGTGGTCAGGAGCAGTGCTGCTCCTTTCCCCTGCTGACCTTTCAGGGCCCAATTAGAGCACGACTGTTATTCTGGGCTGCTGCTTGTGACACTTTCTAACAGCTGCTGTTTTGCTTGGCTATAGGGTTTTTTTTTTTTTTTTTTCATTTAATAAGCCTGGCTGAAGCCCAAAGAAAACACAGAGCTGTGAAAAATTGAAATGGTGGGACAGAAGAATGAATGAAAGAAAGGAAGGAAGGCAGAAAGGAATGGAATTGATGAAAAAAAGAAAGAAAGAAAGAAAGAAAGAAAGAAAGAAAGAAAGAAAGAAAGGAAGGATGGAAGGAAGGAAGAAAGGAAGGATGGAAGGAAGGGAGAAAGGAAGGATGGAAGGAAGGGAGAAAGGAAGGATGGAAGGAAGGGAGGAAGGAATGATGGCTGGAACAAAAGCAGAAAGGAATTAAATGGATGGTAAGAAGGAAGAAAGAAAGAAAGAAAGAAAGAAAGAAAGAAAGAAAGAAAGAAAGAAAGGAAGGATGGGAGGAATGATGGCTGGAACAAAAGCAGAAAGGAATGAAATGGAGAAGGAAAGGGATGAAAATGAAGTAAGAATAAGGAATGAAATAATGGAATGAAGGAAAGAACCAGGACAGAAAGAAATGAAAAGGAAGGAAAGAAGGAAGAAACTTTTTCTCATAAAATTCCCAAATGAAATTAAATGACATTGAAAGAAAAATGTGTGTGTGTGTGTGTGTGTGTGTGTGTGTGTGTGTGTGTGTGTGTGTGTGTGTGTGTGTGTATCAGTGTTTGTCATTATCTCATGCTTTGAGCTCTTCTAAGCTCAGCGAGTGTGAGTTACAGTGACAGGATGAGAAATCTCTCCAGGGTTTCGGGCTCACTGAGTTTAGATTACACTCCACAACTCCTCGCAGCTGAGGATCTCTTGCCCTCTCTCTCTCGCACACACACTCACACACACACACACACACACACACACACTCACACACACACACACAGATACTTTTTTTTCGCAATTTTTTTCACTCCTTCGCTCCTTCTGGGAGAGTGGGACAGTGTTTGAGAGTCAGCATTTCATGTAACTAAATCATGTATCTCCACATGCTACATGTACACCCACAAACACTCATACAAAACACACAAACATACACACTCATACAAACACACAAACATACACACTCATACAAACACACAAACATACACACTCATACAAACACACAAACATACACACTCATACAAACACACAAACATACACACTCCTACAAACACACACTCATACAAACACACAAACATACACACTCATACAAACACACAAACATACACACTCCTACAAACACACAAACATACAAACACACAAACATACACACTCATACAAACACACAAACATACACACTCATACAAACACACAAACATACAAACACACAAACATACACACTCATACAAAACACACAAACATACACACTCATACAAACACACACTCATACAAACACACACTCATACAAACACACAAACATACACACTCATACAAACACACAACCATACACACTCATACAAACACACAAACATACACACTCCTACAAACACACAAACATACACACTCATACAAACACACAACCATACACACTCATACAAACACACAACCATACACACTCATACAAACACACACTCATACAAAACACACAAACATACACACTCATACAAACACACTCATACAAACACACTCATACAAACACACAAACACACACTCATACAAACACACTCATACAAAACACACAAACATACACACACATACAAACACACTCATACACACTCATACAAACACACTCATACAAACACACAAACACACACTCATACAAACACACTCCTACAAACACACAAACACACACTCATACAAACACACTCCTACAAACACACAAACACACACTCATACATACACACTCATACAAAACACACAAACATACACACACATACAAACACACAAACATACACACTCATACAAACACACACTCATACAAAACACACAAACATACACACACATACAAACACACTCATACAAACACACAAACACACACACTCATACAAACACACACACACACACAGAAAGATAGAGAGAGTAAACTCTTCAAGGTGAACATATATCTGAATCTCGTCCAGTAGTTTGAGTGTTGGATATAATACGACTTATAATGATAACGTTAATTATAATTAACATATATTTAACATGACGAGTGAATGGTTATAGTGTACAGTACATACTGCTGTGTTAAGTTGCTGCTTGTATGTCCTACACACCTCTCAGTGAATCTGTGATTAGTTATGTTGTTTTCATCTAAAGCACAACTTAATATTTATGTCTAACACCTGATTAATCTTTTGTGTAATTTTATCATATAAATGCTAAATAAGGAAATGTAAACGGAAGACGGCACCTACCCCAGCGGTGTAACGATCCTACCCAGGATTCTGAATAAAGTTGGGCACATACTGATTGGAGATTACTAAATGATATCGTATTGTACTACGCCACATTCGCTAATATTGAATCCACACAAAACTCAGATGCCTCTGTACCTTCACACTGGCGTATAATCCTCTGATTCGTTTGATCCATGGAACGTGAACTTAGATAAGGAGGTTGAACAGTGGTTAACAACGCAGCATTAGAAACATGTACAGCTTGTTCATTTGGCAGAATTAAACAGACAAATGCCGGGGAAACAAGAGAAAAAAGAGAGAGAGAAAAAAAGAGAAAAAGACCCTAAGATCAGAACACTTTGTCGGAGCTTAGAGTTATGGCCCATAAGTCGTCTCGCTTACTGCTTTCGTATTTCACTTTGCATCTAATCACTTGAGAGAGAAAGCGAGAAACTCACGCGAACACACACAACACGCACATACATACACGGTTCAGTGCTGTGCACAACATACCATATGAGTAATAGCTTTTAAATGGTAGCTTTTAAATGGTTATTAAAGAGACGAGAGAACTCGCTTACAGCACTTACACTGCTCATTTTATTGTACGAAGCAGTGGAGCGAAGTGGTAAAAAAAAAAGCAGTTGGAAGACATGCACGAATCATGGATTGATTGTCTAAGGATTGAATATGAGCATTTCATGTTTGCATGAACTGAATATTAATTTTTAGTGTTGCAGCGTGTAGGTGTAGAGCTGAATGTTCTATATTTGTGTTTAGATACTGTTTGTAATGTGTGTATTCACTGTGAGAAATAATATTTTGGTGAATTTAGTGACTGTAGGTGGTGCCATTTCCTGTGTGTGTGTGTGTGTGTGTGTGTGTGTGTGTGTGTGTGTGTGTGTGTGTGTGGTAAAATTGGAATAAGGAGGATGATATGGACTTCCTGGGTATGTGTAGGATTTCTGTTGTCAGAATGATGTGTGGTTCCTCCGTGTATATTTTGGGGGTGGATATAAGAGGCTCTTGAGTTTGTATGTGTGTGTGAGCGTGTGTGGGGTGTGGTGGGGGCGTTGAGGAGGGGGTGGGGTGTTTATGGTTAAGAGAGAGTGAAGAGGCAGAAGCATTAGATCTTTATGTGCTGCCTTGCTGCCTGGGGTGACACACATGTGCAAAGTGGCTCAGTGATCTCAGCACGCCCAGCCATTAGAGAGGCCAGCTGTGACACACGCGTCCTCGAAATGAGGAGAAGACCGAGAGATAGAGGAGGAAAAAAAGAGACGAGCGTTAACGATAGTGAAAATGTGTGATAGAGCTCAGCGAAAGCATGATGAATGACTCCTTTCACATCACAAACTTTCACTTCCTCACGCGTTCCTGCCTGGGTTCAATTGTGTTTCTCAATCTGTTTGAATAATTGTGAGAGGCAGCCAGGTCCTCTTATATAAGCCTAAAGCATCACAGCCTGACAACTCGGGCTCCTCTACTCCACACAGCGTGCAAATCGGCCTGATAGTTTTAAACTGCGAGTCGCAACGAGATGCTTTGACAACAGACCGGGAGGCGAAAGGCTGGAGGGATTTTTCAGGAGGTGTCCATTTTGCAGTGTGCACAGCCCCTGCGAGGGCAAGCAAATGAGATATTATAGCAATATGCTGGAAATGAGTTTCAAAGGAGAGGGGAATAACAGGCATAGTGTAAAATGAGTCTCAAGCCCTGGGGTCTAATGGTCTCTTAAAAGCCTGTCTCTTTCCCTCATGAACCTAGGACATTCAATTTGGCTTGCACACTGCATTTTACACACACACACACACACACACACACACACACACACACACAGAAATATACTCATATACTCAATGCACATGCTCACTACATGACCAGACTATAATCTGAGTCTCAGGTATCAAGCATGGATACTAAAATATGTCCAAATGAGAGCAAAATGGGTTTGACACAATGAGTTCAAGAAACTTGACAGAATTCTTCCTTCTTTAAATCATTATACATTCAGATCAAATGTTCGCTAACATTTCTACAATTTCTTTGCATCCCCACTTATAATCATGCAATCATTCTCCCTCTCACTGGATGATTAGTAATCAGACAAGCACATATGAGTATGAAGAGAAACTCTACGCACTGTGGCCTGAGCGCAGGGAGGCGTGGGATCTCTGATGAGGCATGTCTTGAGCTTGATAATGGCTCCTCTGACCCTCGGACAGAGCGGTGGCTGAGCTGAAGGCTGGAACAGGCTCCCAGAGGACCAAGCACAGTGTTAGTGGGAGCAGAGTGGAGCCCAGGCGAAAAGGAGCCACACCGGACCCCACACATGCTGCTTTTCCACACATGCTTCCTCAGTCCAATTACTGAGCACAAGCGCGGGGACACTCAGAACACCTGGCAACTCATGTCCTCTCTCAAGCTTTTCACTCTTACCGTGCAATGGAACAACATCAGCGACAGACCACCAAGGAAACAACACAAAATAAAATCCACCCTGATTGGAAGATTCTTCAAGTATCTGGGACTGTCATAACGCTGCATTTAAGCAGAACAAGCAGCTCTACATTCTGCACGAAAGCGGAAATCCGTCAGGAGAAAGAATTTGGGAAACATGAGAATCCAGGGCAATATTCCAGTACATCTGAAGGAAGAACAGTGAGAGAAGTCTTCATCTGCGCTCTCCCAGTACTCCTGGAGTTTACTGGCATACTCTAAAACGTCAATCTGCAAGCCATAGAGCGGAGGCTGCATCCCTCAAGACCGGGGGAAAGAGACAAGCAGAGTGGCTAGTGGCACACACACGACGAGATCACTGCTGCAGCGTTTAACTCCAGCCACACAGCTTCTCCCCCTCCCCAAATGACACACACACACACTCCCACACAGTTACAAATGCACTCTGGCTACTACTGGTTGCAACTACAGCACCTCTTGGAGGAGGCATGAGGTGAAACGTCACAAAAAAGCAGTGGTAGATGAAAGAAAAAGATATAATAGTGTGGAGAAAAAAATTAAGCTCCTCAGAAAAGTAGGCTGTATTGAAAGCATGTGTGCAAGGACGAAGTCACAGGAAGCACAAGAAGTGATGAGACAAAGTATGCAGCCAGATTTCGTCCTTCTTCTCAGTTCAAAATAATCTCTCCTCCAGTTTCTGTAGAGGACCGCAGCCTCTTTCTGTGCCAGCCAGACCTGGCAAATAAGTGGAGTAGCGAGAAAAGGAGAAAAAGAGAATAGAGGAGCCCGGTTGTCTTTCTTCCTCCCCCTCCTCCTTCTCTCTCCCTCGTTCTCTCCGTTTCACTTTTCTCTATCCCTCCCCTTCTATCATGGAAGATTGCAAGGCTGTGCAAGGCTGCACTCTCTTCTTGTTTATCCAGCCTCCTCTCGCTGTCTCATTCTATCCTTCTCTCTGTTAGGAGAAAAGAAGTGCAAAAGGGGGGCGGTTCAGTGGGCAGGTGCAGCTCAGCTGGGATTCGGAGTGAGAGAGGAAGCGAAAGACAAAGGAGAGAGAGAGGGAAATGTCTGGCTGGGCTTATTATACAATTAAACCCTGCTGAAGTTCTATTCTCGCACATTGTCCCAAGCTCAGTGGGATCAATTCATTTTGTTCTGACAGTGTCTGAGCACGAACAGTCGGACCTTGGATTTTCTGTGTCTAACACGATCAGAGCCTATAGGACATAAGCCCTATGAACTTCAGCACCACGGACAGTGACAAGTCGATAAAGTCGAAACGGCTGCCTTAGAGAGCAAAGATTCAGGAAGCACAAAACCAACAAGACCCAGGATAAAAAGAGTAAATAATGGGTACCATTATTCTGGATGAAATACAAAAAAAATTGAGGACTCTCACACACAAAAAAGAAGAGTAACCATGAGATATAACCTCCTGACCTAGCCTGACACGACATCACAAAACTACTAGTAATTTAAACCCAGGCATAACCACCACCTGAGATGATCATAACATCAACCCCCATGATAGCACACTATCACACCTCCAGAAATAATGTGACATATGTGTGCATGAAATAAAGAATAATAAAATCCACTGTATGTATCTCAACACCGGCTGTGTTTGGACTGTGAACATGAGAAAGCCGAAAGTGTGGCTCATGTCATATCCTCCAATGTGTGGAGCTCTCACTCTTGCACTTAGGATTGTTAGCGCCGCATAATTATAGCCGACAAAGTCGATCTGTTAGAGCTACTTCACTGGGGTCCTGAAAATCATTCGATCTTCAAAGGGAAAATCACAGTAAGTCATTCTGAAGGCTATACTTTTCATTGGGATTCAAGCAAATAACACAAACACCGGTACATTAGTGGCGTAAAGATTAGGTATAAACATTCGGGTGTAGTCTGATGTATTTAAAAATGGATTTCCCAAAAAGAAAGATAGGTGCTGTACTGCTTACAAGGTCGCCACCTAGTGGTAGCAGGATGCCTTGTAGGAGCACATATCTGATTGAATCAAGTCCATTCGGTTCAGTTAACCTCAAACGCTAATTCAAATTAACTTTGAACACAAGCACTTGCATTGAAGAAGTAAAATAAAATAATGTAACAGCAAGAATACTCTAAAAGTCGATCTACATGGATTCCCCTTCTCATTTTTCTTCGCAATGACTCACCCTTTTATTATAATGCATCTCACTTTGTGTTGCATCGAATGATTTTCTATTTTGATGCAGGTGGATTTTTGTATTTCTGAGAAATGCCTTCTCTTATCAGCCTTATTATTAGTTCTCCTTTCTTTCCACCTTTACTTTACGCCACTCTTCTCCATCTGTCTAATGATTTCAGAAAACGTGCTAAAGTAAGAACACTCCACCTCCCACAACCAGCATGACCACTCTAACTTGGGAATATTGACTTCTTATTAAACCGGAGATTGCTGACAGCAGCAAGTTAATTAAAAATTATGCACTGAAGAAAAGATGTTCCTTTTGAAAGGGACAGGGAGGTATTTTGACCATCAAACAGCACAAACGTATCAGATTTCATTCCTCAGAACAGGAATGTGTTATCTATCTTTACCTCCAACATGTCAATATGGTCTTTTTTTTTTATCCTAGCACATTACATCAGACCCTTATCAGTCTGCTTAAGTGCACTTATGCATAGCTAATCAGTGTGCAGTCTGCACCGTGGCCTGATCTCAACACCTTCCCCTTTTAATCACAACATTCAACAGTGTCCCATGATAACTGACAGAAATCAAAGTGCTACTTTGCTTGTCAAATTTGCTGCGAGGGTGTGTGAACAAGAGTGAGTGTGCATTGATGAAAGTGATAAGTACCAGATTGACATAATTACACATTTAGGATATTCACACAGCAATTGGTGAACAGTTTGGGCGCAGGGTTGGAGGTGTGTGTGTGTGTGTGTGTGTGTGTGCGTGTGATTCTGTCTATTAGAGAAAAGTATATTCTGAGCAAGATAACTTTGAATGAGCTCTTGATTAATCTTTTGTCTGGAGATAGAAAGCAGTTATGTGGCATTATGTGAGTGAGGGCTGAGGACATTCAATTTCAATTTCAATTGAACAACCCTGACACCGCATGACAACTGTCGGGCATCAGATACCAGCTATCAACCATGGTCTTTGTGGTGTTTATTGCACTAGTTGGCAATGAGCAAGGTGTTGTGTGATAAGGAAGGACTAGTGAGTGGAGAGAAAATGGGAGTAAAAAAAAAAAAAAAAAAAAATCTGCTAACGTGCTCAACCTTTTCCAACCCATGTGCTATAACTAGCTATATTTTTTGCAACAAAGTGACAAAACAGACCAAGAATTTTAAGCAGAATGTTTAAACAGATTTCCAGTGGGCTATTTGTGTGGCTACATCGCAAACCACATGAGAAAATAGTATACCACTACAGGTACTGTAATCTCAGAAAGAAGCTACTTTACACTATCACTGGATTGGAATGCTCAGTTGTATATCTTTTTTAAGCTTGGTGTGGTAAGGTACAACAGTCCTTAAGGTCTACTTATGTAACTTAACTGAGTTTTATACCGTATAACTACAAGAGTTTGAGGTTACAGTGGGCACAGGCTCACCGAAACTGGATAGTTGAAGACTGGATAAGGGCCAGGTGATGTTTTCTCAATTATCAACTCTGCAGTTTCTGTGAGCCGGTGCAAACTGTAGTCTCACAACCTTGTCCTTTGCTGAAAGGACTTGAACCCGATGTGTCTTCTTCCGTTGAATCCATCCGTCTCATGGTTTGACAAGTTATGCTTTCTGAGATACTTTTCTGCTCACCATGGTTGTAAAGAAAGTTATTTGAGTTACCGTAGCCTCAGGTCAGCTTGACCCAGTCTGGCCATTCTTCTCTGACCTCTATAATTATCAAGGCATATCTGCGGGAGAACTGCCACTCGCTGGAGGTATTTTGTTTTTTGCACCGTTCTGTGTAAACTGTGAGACTGTTTTGCATGAAACTCCCAGGAGATGAGCAGTTTCTGAAACAAGCAGATTCTCAATCCAGCCCATCTGGCATCAACAACCATGCCAGTGTCAAAGCAAATGAGATAATTTTTCCCCATATTGATGTTTGATGTGAACATTAACTGAAGCTTTTGACTCCACATGCTGAACTGTCCTTAAGCAAGACACTGAACCCAAAGTTGCTCCTGATAGCAAGTTAGCGCCTTGCATGGCAGCTCTGCTACCACTGGTGTGTGTGCGAGTGTGTGTGTGAATGAGAACCAATGTAAAGTGCTTTGGAACCGCTAAGGTTAATAAAAGCGCTATATAAGTGCAGACCATTTACCATTTATGCACGTCACTGCTATCAGATGACTCCATGAGAAGGTGTACAGGTGTTCCTATACATTCCTAAACTGGCCAGTGAGTGTATAGTCATTGCGGTGTGTACAGTTTTTCACAGAAACATAAGGCCAGAACATTGTGTGATCAGCAGTCAGCTTTGGTTGGCTCCATTTCCTTCTCAGCTTGGTGTGCCACAGTCTGCTATGCATGTACAGTATGTTCATCATTGTAAGGATTTTTTAAATCATTCAGTCATGTCACAGTTCATTTGGTGCAGAGGCTTGTGGATACTTCCACTGACCTGAGTGTTACGGTTAATATGCTAAATAATGCAGCCCAATAATGTGCCAAATAATGCAGTCTACAGTACACCAAACCCAAACTGTGACCTCAGTATAAAAAAGTTTGTCAAAGTTTGCACTTTTCTTTTTGAGAACAAGCCTAATATTCCAGGCAAGGTCAAAACTGTCGTGTGTTCTTGTCATTACAATGAGATTTCATCTCTACTAAAAGGGAAATATAGTACAATCTCCAGCCAGCAGCAGAGTAGGAGACACAGAATGAGTCACGCACTTCTCTATGATTTAGTGACCAATCCCTTAGCATGTGGGTATGAATGGCTGCTGAATATGTTGTCCTTTCATATTTGTGAATATGACAGTAGGTGTGAGGGGAAACAAAAATGATTTGGCAGTTAACGGGAAATGTGAATGTGTAGGTGTCCATGACTCAGTGGTATGTGTTAAAACAGTGGATTGCACATTCTTCTCCGATCTCTTTTATAGTGCATAGAGCACTGACCATGTGTGAGAATTTAGTCATTTGATTTTTTTTCAGAAAAAATTTATGAAGAGAGAGAAATTAGAGTGAAAAGAACAGGGAATAGGTGAGGAGAAAACGGAGCAAGACTGAGAAAGATTAGCTTATTTGAAGCCTCTGAGAGACATTTTCTCATCTCCATTGCAGGGACAGGGACATGGAGGATGCAAGATGAGCTACATGGATGGTTTTCCAGAATAAAAACAGCCTCTTATCAGCTTGCACGTTCACAGTGTGGTAACACATCCGCTTCTTAAAACAGCTCAAGGACTTTCCACATCGTTCAGTTTTCTGGCACTCAGCACTTTGGGAGTGTGCGAGAGATCCAAGGCTCTTGGGTCAATTTACAGGTGAGGATTTTATTTTGTGGAGACACTGGGATTCAGGTTCATACACAACTCACACATGGAAATGAGCAGTATAACTCATACCACTGAGAAAATGTTTAAGTATAAAGTCATTGTTTGCTGCAGACGACTGAGACTCATGAGTGCATAAACTAGTGATATTTTTCAAGCTACTGGCTCAGTGTGGTCCTCTCATGCCCCCTGGTGGTGTTCCAGTGAGACGCTTTGAAATAAAATTGGATGGATATTTTGTGTCGCACTGTAAAGCAAACAGCAGCTGCGTGTTGTGTTGTGTTGAGCTGCAGGATGGATGCAATATGTTTTGTTTCATAACGTGTTGGGCTCGTTTTCAGTTTGCTGCTAATTTTACTTTGGTTTGCATCTGTTTTTTATATTAGCATCAACAAAAATGGCTACCATTATAAAATTATAATTGTATTTTTCTCTTTTATGTAGTTTTTACTGAAATAACTATTACAAATAGTTTTTGGGTCCATTTTCTTTCGGCCGTGTGATTTGGGAAGTAAAAAAAAAAAGATGTATTTACCTTCTTAATCACATTTTGACAATTCAGGGGATAAAGTTCCTATACACTTTCCATTTAACCTCGCGGTATGTTGAAAAGCCAGGAATATTAAACAAGCAACTTTTTATGCTGATTATAGCCACAACCTCTAATCAGACAGTGCGATTAACTGACCAAGTGAATCTGTAGCACTCTCAAAAGACTCCAAAAATGAAATTTAGCCTGGAATCAGTGAATTGTGTTGAATATCTGCTTCGGTCTCAAAGCAGACTCAGATTTTACTCAATCTAGACTAGGCATGGACTTGGACTCATGTTTCAGCATGTTCCCTTTCAGTCTGGATATTTTTAAAGACTAGCTGAATTAGTGTATAAGTGATGAATAATTGATGGATCTCAGTAGTCTCATGTTTCCGAATCTGTTCACACACTGTTTAAGGATTAAGGAGGCATAAATATTCACTCACCATCGTTGCAGAGCGGCCCTCCAAACGACGTCATACTGCAGTCACAGGTAAAGCCCTCCCACTGCTGTAGACACACACCCTGATTGGAGCACGAGTCTTCCTGACAGGTAGTGCTGGGACCTGCGCAGACAGACAAAGAGAAGATTAAGAGAGTCATTTAAATTCATGGGCACTGACCAATAATCAGAAGAACCGTCTGGCAAAACGATTATTAATTTGGCAACAACTCATGTAATGAATCGTCCAACACGTTCTGGTCTAGTACTGATTAAACTATGCGGCAATCCTGAGTGATTGTAAATTTACTCCATGTCATGTGCAGTAGAGCAGGAGGAGACTAAAACTGAGAGCAGTAATGTATTATGATGTATTATATGAGTTCATTAACTATAGGCAAGCAAGGAACGAGATCAAATATAAAGTATTATTAATTTATAGTAGTTGGAGTATTATCATTTATTGAAATTTAAAGGCACAGACCTTTTATCGATCAAATCTGTTAATATTCTGTTACAAAATAATGACCATTCCTTTATTCGAAGCCAATTATTAGCATGTCCTTTGATATAAATATTGCTGAAATATTTCGCAAACAAGCCTCATATTTCCTTTCGAAGGCATGTGCTGTTCTCGTCAGCGCTGAGCAGGAATACATCGCTACACTGTTTTTTTGTACTGTATAATTACTTTATAAAGATGGCTGCATTTTGTTGCGGTGGTGCAGTCAGCCTTGAAGGCAATTTTCGGCTCAGTGACAGCTCCTTTCAGTGGCTGCGGTAATGATAACAGGTCTCCTTTGTGATAATGAAGTCTGTCGCTGATATTGTTGAAGTGGATGTTAAAAAAATGCCTGGGGAAATGAAGCCCAAAGATAAACGGGGGCCATCTGGAAGGGGTCATTTTATGCTCGGTGTCTAGTGGTGAAGCAGCAGGGCAACGGGCCAAGCATATTTCAGCCGGCAGCAACAGTTCTGTTCCCATTACCCTCAGCACTCCAGTAGGCATGTAAAGCAGCGCACTCAACCATCAGACCCCTCTCTTCTCCATCATACAGCCATTTGGCCAATCAGCCATGCAGAGGTAGCGACAGGACAGGAGAGACTCTGAGACGACAGGTAATGCAATCCAGATGAGCTCAGTTTCTTCTGTCTCTCCTAATGTGTGTGTCTGGAGCTCATTTAAAGTGCAGGAGGAACAGTGTAGTAGGGCCAGCGAGGCACACGGCATGCACCGTCTCCTAACTGGAGCCTTATTAACTGCAAAAACTCATTCTATTGCATTCCTATCATACGATACCGATATGGGGAATCTCAACTAACCTGTATTTCCATCTGACTCTATTGAAACTTAAGGGGTCCAGACTACATGCAGTAGGTGAAAGGGATCAGAATTAGGAAAGACAGTATTAAAGCCAATCACATGCCTTCATTAACAACAGTACATGAATGTGAGCTCTAAAAAAACAATCATGACACAAAAGTGAAGGAGACCGACACAGGACACTTTAAGACTCTGGGGGATGTAAATACAAGTTTTTTTTTGTTGTTGCTTTTTTTCAGTGCTTGTATTTACAGGGATGATTCTACTCCAGTGTCATGTAGGTAGAAATGATCGACGACATTAGACTTTCAAACTCGAGGAGGGGTTCAGGGAGGCACTTGGTTTAAACAGACATATATCTATCTACCTTGCAGGTCAGCTTTCATCAATGCAACTTTTGTCAGCCAAACAAATAAAGAAAAGCAAAATACACAAGATGTTAGTAAAGGCACAAAGATGTTCGTGATTACAGAAAATGAATAAGTAAAATGTGAAAGGGGTTGGGATTGGGTGCATGATAATGCTCAGAATTGAACACAGGAAAAGTAGAGTAGATACGGACATGGTGTTAAAAGTGCACAGCTACAGTAACATACAGGAAAAAGGAGAAGATCACAGGGTGGTGGTAAAAACTAAAAGAGTGGAAAATGAGAAGAAGAAAAATAGGCAATGCCTCACATTAAGGTGGAATAAGTTAATGGCATTAATTCACATTAAGAAACTATTAACTTTAACATCAATGCATCATAAGAGATCATATATGATTCAATATATGATTAACAGCTACAGTAAATAATGTAGCTAAAAGCTAAACGGTCTGCACTTATATAGCACTTTTTTATAATTAGCAGTTCTATAATGCGCTTTACACTGTGTCTCATCCACCCATTCACACACACACACTCACACACTAATGGTAGCAGAGCTGCCATGCAAGGCGCTAGCCTGCCATCGGGAGCAACTTGGGGTTCAGTGTCTTGCCCAAGGACACTTTGGCACGTGGAGTCATGTGGGCCGGGAATCAAACCACCAACCCTACGATTAGTGGACAACCCGCTCTACCACCTGAGCCACAGCCGCCCAATAACAACAACAACAACAACAACAATAATAATAATAATAATAATAATAATAATAATAATAATAATAATAATAATAATAATAATAATAATAATAATAATAATAAGCAATTGTAAATATTTTTTTCCATCCACGATGGAAAACAGGTCCACATAAATGACTATAAATAAAATGATATGATACCAAACAGGGATTAGAAACGTTACAGGGACGAAAATGAAAATTTTCATTTGCATATAATCTAAAACACAAAGGTAGTCTAAATTGTTCCAGAAAATTTTTTTATTTTTCCAGTTCCAATATGATTTCATGAACCTATAGCCTAAACCTAAACATTTTCCCCAACAGGCTCAAATTCCTGTCCAAAATTCATCCCTTCCTGCACACCTGGCTGCAAAAAGATATGACAATAAAAAGACTGGCAGGTTTTTGAAGTTGACGCAATGGCAGGAAAATTTGTGTATTGTTCCTACAGTTCTACAAGCAACAAATCACACTACAAGTAGAAATACACTCTGAAAATGTTAATCAACGGTGTTAATCATTTTTATATTTCCAGAGGCAGTTGCACATTGTGTTCATGTTTTGTCAATGTTTGTTAATGCCATAAATAATGTTAGTTATAGGACGCAAAGCAAAGCGTGATTGAGAAATAGAATGCTTGAGATGTGATTTGAATTATGACTGAACATATGGCCTTAGTGCTTTCGGGAAAGGTAACCAGAATCAGTAATCCAATCTCCACATCGTCCTTTGCCTACCTTCACAGCCCCGCTCCACCTGTCCTGTAGTGCTCAGTGCGTCTGACAGCAGGTCCGGCAAACGGCCGTTTAAGTCCACAGACGCCAGGCAGCCCTGAAAGCCCTCTTTAGAGTGCACCAGCTTCGGTAGGTCCTTATACATATCTTTAGACACTCCTCCAACATACAGGTCACCTACAGAGTGAAGGACAGCGGTCTCAGACTGACATACTGTAGTGCAAAGAAAGCTGTCATTCTTGTAACGTTTGAAACTCATTAAAGTTTTTAAATCTATCAAGGTGCTGCCCTCTGGTGGCGGAGTGCAAAATGTACTCCTGTACAAATCAGATACAATCAATTGAATCGAATCTGATCCAAAAAAGTAGAAAATGATTAGAAAGGAAAAAGAACGGTGCAATTATGTTAAGTGAATGATAACCCCTACCTTTCAGATCCAAGTTCTTAGCCCCCATAGTGGTTTGTGTGGTGATCTTGGTATCGATCTTGACTGTGTGTAAGTTGTTGGTGTCGCGTGAGATCATCACGTTATGCCAGTGATTGTCATTGAGAGGTGTGTTAGAATTGCCTTTGATGAGGTGAGCACCGTTTCCCAGGTCGGAAACATAATGCATGTAACTGTTTGGTACAGAGAGAAGAAAAGAAACACAAACTGTTCAAGCACAGGGTGGGAAATAAAATAACAGTTACTATGTATCAGTGCACCATTTATTAGTGAGACCATGGCTTTTGATTCTACATCAATATAATAATTGTAAATTTTGATTTTATATTTAATACTTCAAATGTTATTGTTCCATTCTAGTAGTAACAGTTCATACACAAGGACTTCTATTGCAGTTGCTACACATAATATAAGGCTATTAGTAAATGCATTTTAAAAGCATGCTGTTATTTTTCTGATAATCATATAATCACTAATATGGCGAAGCTTTGTTTGGAGATATTTTTTAACATTTATGGAAGAAGCCAGCACTTTGCAATATTCAGTGTTTTCCACCATGGGTCTTCAGGACACAGAACTTTCTGGTTTCTCTATAACATGTCTCTGTAAAGGCTGTGTTTTTGTTGGATTGATTTTAAAAGAAAAAGGGAAAAAAGAGGATATTATTGTTTATTGCTGCTACACTGTAAGCAATAACAGAAACAACTTGTCTTGTGGACATTCTAGAAGACTGAATGTATCTGTGAATTGTTCAAAAGCATGATGTGTTGTTCAAATAATAAACGTAAAAAATGAGAGTAATAACATTTCAGGGTGTGCTATTTTAGGAAAATGATCCACTTTGGGGTGCTAACGGCATCACATCACACCAGGATGGATTTTTTTTTCAATAACAGCATGGCCTGAAGTGTGTTATTCATTACATATCTTATTTATATCTCAATTATTTGCAATAAAAGAGCGTTGATGGCAATAGCAACAATGACGAGTCAAATATTACTATTAATTAGATAAGAAAAGTAACAATGTTCTTTGGAAAAAAAAATGTTTTCCTTTTTTTCACTCTAGGACAGTCATACAGAGAGAATGGGGTGGTGGGGGGTATAGGGAAAGTGTTGTTAATGTTTTCCTTTCAAGTGCAGTTCACCTAGCAAGCAGCAGAGGGCTCTAAAAAGTGAAAATTGCTCCTTTAAGGCAGACGATTTAAATGTGAACAGGATCTGTATGTCCCATGCATCAGAGCATTATTAATGGACTGTTCATCAGTACTGAGGAAAGCAGCCCTTACCCTTTAACCAGTTCCACCACAATGAAGTCATTGCCGTCTCCTCGGTTGTAGAGGATTAGTCCATCAGGGGAAGTGGTCTTGAACTGGAGGAATAGGTGCATGGAGTAGTAGGCCTGCAGTGTTGGTAGGGTCACGTAACTGGTGCGAGACTTGAAGGTCACCGGGTCTGCCACGATGCTCTTGTAGCCAATCATGGCATTTAGCTCACAGTAGTCAATGTCCCCATTCTTACACAGGTCGATATAGGACATGCCATTGAAGGACAGACCCTGCAGGTGCCCGATGAAGTTTGAAGGAACAGCAGGCATGTAGAGCTTTTCTGTAACGATGCCCGTCTCGATGTTATGGAACTCTAGCTGAGTGTGGTCGCCTGTAATTTGGCCTTCAGAGGCAGACGAATCAGATGAGAGGTTTAGAGAAGGACAGAGGAAAAGTGAGTCAATGTGAAGAATGTGAAAAATGCAAAGCGAGCTAGTACGATCTAGTGGGAGAGAAGAAAGCACTTTAATATTTTATAAATATCTTTTAAACCTGCCAGGAGGGACTGCACTCACTCTTAAATCAGGAAGGTTATGCAAATTTAATGCATTCCCTGAGTTCCACACTCCAAATGCATTGAATGTTGAAGAAATTTTCTTTATACCCAGAAGGCATTATATACAAGCTAGTGCAATTACTGAACAAGAAAAAATTACATTGCATCAGCTGTAAAATATATATATTTTAAATATCCTATCTTTGTATGGTGATCAGCCATTTTTGTGTGTGTGTGTGTGTGTGTGTGTGTGTGTGTGTGTGTGTGTGTGTGATGAGGGGATGACGTGTACCTTCTGAGGGCTGCAGGTCATCCACTGTAAGCTTCAGATTTTTCCCCCTTCTGACCACACGGACTGTGTGCCATTCATTATCATTCAGGTTCTGACCCGCAAAGATGGTCTCAGGGCCTTTACCTACAACATAGTCCCATACATCCATTACCAACAAGCAGAGTGGGAGAGACGGAGGGATGGGGTAATGAAAGCAAAAGAGCTATAAATAATGTGGAGTAACAGAGAGAGAGTGAGAGAGAGCGTGAGAGAGAGAGAGAGAGCAAAATAAAAAGAGAGAGTTTAAGAAAAGAAAGAAGAGTAAGAAAAAGTGATCATATTTAGGAACAGCGCAGAGTTAAACATCGCAAAATCACTCCTTAGCTCTCTTCCACCACATTCACACACACATCCAAAACTGCAGTGATACTGAAAAGACATAACTATTTCACTTAAACAACCCATTTCTGTCCTGATATACTGCCCTATTTTTAAAGATCTGAGTAAAACAAAAGCAGAGCAGATACCACTGGCGCTAACAGACAGCATGTCCAATATCGACGTCCACCAGAGCAACGCTTCACCTTTCAGCCACTAGATGGAGACACACAACAAGTCTTCTCTCCTCTCTCCCACAGGAACCTGTCCAACATCTCAAGCTCAAGGCAAAAGATAGCTTGCTGCATATTCATCTGGCATCCCTTCGATTCCCGAGTGTTTAAGGCTGCACATTCAAAACCCACGGAGTGTAAACTTCATTTGAGAAAGCAATTTCTCACTCATCCAGACCCCACCTTATCCCACAAAGACATGCTGCAGAGCAAGCGCACTTGACGCTCGAGCTTCCGTTGGCTGTTGTTGCTCATCACTTGGCTGGGAGCTATGAGGGCATGATGTCATTGTCAGAGCTGCCCGAAGCACGTCTCATTCGATAACAGGTAAAAAAGAGGTGCCATTAAAGAACTGCCAGGCTCGCTATCGATTTCCCATCCCTCCCTGCTCTCAATTACTGTGAATCCAGATCAGGCGGCCATGAATCAGTCCGGGGGTGGGGGTGGGGTGTTAGGGGGTGTCCCAGAGCTCCCTCTAAAGGAACTTTTTGCACTTTACATCTTAAAGAAGGAACTGATGATATAAAAAATTCTACCTCAAAGCATCATTGTGCTACAAGTGACAATGTCTATATCGCTTTACACACGGACAGTGACAACTATATCAGACCATTTGGCCACGATGCCATTGGTGATTAATATATAGGTAGCCCAAAAAATGCAGCTGACACCAAAAGTTTTTTTTTCCCAGCTTGATGAAACACCTTGTTGCCATGAAAGTAGGGCAGATGACCATGTGTCTGGTCACTTTTCTTCCTCTCCTCCAATATGGAGGAAAAGGGCAGAGTTAAATAAGAGAGTGGCTCTCCAAGCTGGTTAGAACATTTTGACAGGCCACAGGGAGAGTGCACACAGACACACACACACACACACACACACACACACGCGCGCGCGCGCACACACACACACACACACACACTTGTCTTTCTATTCCCTTATGAGGACCTTCTACACTGCAAAAAAAAATGCTGAAAATATCTTGAATATGGCCACATTTATACATCCATCCATTTTCCATACCGCTTATCCTATACAGGGTCACAGGGGTACTACACAGGGGGCACAAGCAGACAATTTGGAAATGGCAATCAGCCTACAATGCATGTCTTTGGCCTGGTGGAGGAAACCAGAGTGCCCCGAGGAAACCCCTGAAGCACAAGGAACAAGTAAACTCCACACATGCAGGGCAGACGTGAGATTTGAACCCCCAACCCTGGAGGTGCGAGCGTCAGATTATTCTGCTTCTTTCTAGAAATAAATGCCTGCCAACAGAACAACACTATAACAGGAAACACTACAGTAGATCAATTTGATTCTATTAAAGATATTGTTACATGCTAAGATGTCAGTTCTTGCAGTGTGCCGACATAATTATTAATGCAGCTAATTACATGCCTGCCAGTAAATATAACCCTAACCTTAACCTCAATGACCAAAATAAAAGCTTTTGGCATTTTTACTATTTAAAATAAAAGCTTCATTTTTATTATTATTATTTTTTTAAAAAGAAAACCCAAACGAAGCAGGTATAAAACAGCTATTTTGACTACATTGTACAATCTGCCACAAAGGATTCAGTGACCTCGCACTACAGGACATCATTAGCTGAACCGTATTTATGAGATTTGCAGAGGTGGAGAAATTTGCTTCATTAAAAAAGGATTAACGTCCCTGATTTACAGGGAGTCTAAATTTCTGCATGTGCTACAAACCAGAGGAAGTTAACAGCGATAAATAACTTAAACATAAAACCTACAGGCTCATACCAATAAACCCCAGCATTTCACTTATTCCTATAAAACCACATTTTATAGAGATGAACTAAAAGGCTGTAAAATCAGGACGACCCACCGTTTTTCAGCGTCTGTTGTAAATGTCATTGTGCCAGATATGAGGCTCTAACAAGTCAAAATATAGCCTGGTTCAGCTGAGAGCATGCACTGACCCGAACATTTCTAAATAAATAACTTTCATCATGCTGTCACTCAGTACACATTAATAACCGATGAGCTGATGTGACAGCCTTCTGCAGCACACTGTCACTCTGGGGGTAGTCACATTCCCTAATTGGCATCATCTTGCCCTGCAAACCATAAACACACATGTTCATACTTACGCACTACTGGAGACAATGAAAGAAAATATACAACACAGAAGGATAAAGTGGATAAAGTGTTCAAAATCTCTGCATCGTTTATTCCTAAGCATAATAAATACTAAAACATATGGGTTTTTTTTTTTTTTTTTTTTGCTTTTGAGATTTTGAGTTCATACAAAATGAAGTCTTGGTCTCGCAAATGTAATCTACACTTAAGGAGAAAACAAGGGGGTGCGTTATTATTTAAAATGTCACCAGAGTGCTGGTCAATGCTGAATTTTGATTGGTCAGATTGGTGTTGATGAATTTTTAATAACAGTTGCTTTAACAGTATTGTTAATGTCTTCAGGGTGGAGGACTTTGTGGTTTCTTTGTAATATGACAAGTTTCTTTTTATCTGATTATCTTTGAGAGAGGAAAAAAAACTGTTATAAAAACACAGGAGAACAGGAATTAACTTGCTTTGTGGACTTTCGACAGTAAATGGAACTATAAATGGATAAAAATGATGACAAATTTTTTTAACAAATAAAAAAATGATAATTGTTGATATACTACCGTGGTATAAGACGAATAAGGCCATTCAGGACATGCTGTTTTTGGAAAAATCATCAATTCCGCTTCATGTTCATGGATTATTTTCCTATAACGGCCTACTTTGCTGCGTTTTATTTTGTACCTAATACCGTATGTCCTAATTCTAATAAGTCAGTGGGTTTCTATACTCATTAATTATCCTAATTAAAACGAACAGCAAAATGGCTGCTGAGCTTGTGAACGGTTTCAAAAGCGTGGGATAATGTTCCACATTTTTCGTAATAAAATACAGCAACACCAATTTACTAACAAATTGCCTCATATCACAACATCATTTCAGCAGCTTCCTGTGCGACTTTCAAATCGAACTCACAGAGCGCACATTAGTGTCAACCTCTTTCTTAAGATAAAAGATAAAGTGTCAGCAGGGGAGGAGTAGTGAGAGTGTTTTCCATCACTGATGTGTTTATTACACAGAGGCCTCAGACGCTGCATCTCTATCTCTTGCCTGTGTTCCCTGCAGTTTTCCTGAAAGCATGCACACCTCGCTCTGTCAGCCCTTCCTCCTCGACTCTGCACTCTCTTCCCTCACACTGCACTTCAGCACATTTCTGTGTAATTATCTCCCAAGGTACTGTGCCGCATGGGTGGACATCTGTGGACGAAGGAGACGTGGAGCACCCTGACAGCTTCCCCATAAACCAGAGGGATGCTCCACTAAGGAACTGACGCCCCAAGACTGCTCAATTCTCAGCTCTGAAATGTGGCCTGGATCCAGGGGCTAAAAACTCTACGCAACGCTACCTCCCATGGGATCATGGGAAATGTTCTAGGAAAATGTTCAAGGAAATATTAGTTAGTTAAAGGAAGCTTTCTGTAGTGGTAGTTTGTTAATTATTATTATTATTATTTTTTGGAATAATGTTATTAGTCCTGGGTGGTGAAGAGTTCAAGAAATATTCATGACAAACACTGAAGGATTCACCGAAGGCTGCACACGTCTTACATATGGATGAAGAATGGAAATTTCTGTTGCACCAATTGATTTACTGCTACTAGAAACTGGTTCTCGGAAAAACAAAACATTGGCTAGTTTATCATAGTGGTGTGTTGCATCACATTTACAAACTGCAGGCTTGTAGACTAAAGACAGTCCTTCCAGGATTTCGCGATGGCAGAAATAAACACAGAATCAAGCAAACTCTGCAATATTCGGAGGAGCTTTCAATTTTTCAAAATTACCAGAGATTTTCCGTAGATTTGGGCCAAGACGCATCACGTGAAAATCACAACACACATTTAAGCCAAAGCCCTCTTCGAACATCGCGCAGAATAATTCCGTGCTATTGCAATTTCGCCCATTCAAGTAGATTTCGCAAAAAAGACACAAAAAACTCCACAAGTTGCATTGCAAAAATTTTTAAATGTCGCAGCAAAATCCAGCATTTTTGGCCACAATAATCGCAAATAAACTCGACAACAAGAAATCCTGTACAGATTATAATGTGGATTAAGGAAACAAATCCTCTCTCTAACACTATCGCTACAGGACGGGGTCATTATTGTGATACAAGTCAAAATTTTGACATATTTTGTAACGAGTCATGATTTCGGAAAGCAGTGGCATCTAAGGGTGTTCTCCTGTCTTGTATTCCCAGGATCTGGACCAGGATAAACTAGTTACTAAACAAGAATGAAGCCAAGATTTTAGAAATGTACACACTGCTGTCTGAAACAGAAGATACCTTTTTTCTCCTACTTCACTTGCTTTCCATCTCTCCATTTACTTTTTCAATCCTACATACGTATCTGAACATCTGGATGTTCATTTATTTCAAATATATTGTCAGCACTACAAAAAAAATAATAATAATTGTCTTACCAAGGGGAAATATCATGAATATAGTCAAATGATCTAGTATTTCCTATTACAAGATTACAATAACCCAAAGATATGTTTATTAAACCCATTCCTAGTCATTCTTATTCATTTCAAGCTTGAAATAATCTTGTTCTATTGCCAGATAATTTTGCACATTTTAAGCATTTATTTCTAGAAAGAAGATAAACTATTTGCCAATAGATATAGATACTTTCAATAAATAAATAAACAAATAAATAAATAAATACTGGATAGATTCGACTATATTCAGTAGGTTTTTAAGAAATATTAACATAGCAGGTTTTCATTCTTGCATTATTCATAGCATAAATTACCAATGGACTCTAAACTGTGCAACAGTAAAGCATTTGCCCTGTTGTTGCGAGGCTGAGAGTATGTACCATGGGGATGCTAGATCTCTGAGTTTATATACAGTATACAGAATAGGACAGTTAGCAGATTAACTGTTCTGCAGTATGTCACATGGCTTCATTTGCCCTCACCTCACACTCCTAGCTTGATAGGTGTTGTGCAATAGGGAAGCCTCAGCTACTATACATGTTTAAAAATATATGGGCTAGATAATAATAGTATAGGTATGCCTATAACAAATTTCTCTTAGTAACACAGGCTTCTTAACAACTGATATTGCGAGATATGTTTTCAATTTTCAAACAAAGTCCTCCCAACTAATCAAACATACCCATTTAGTTTATTTTATTTATGTCTTCAAGCTATATAGTGCCTTTCTAACACCCAAGGTCACGTTACAGATGGGTTTGTAACGCAATTTAACATAAAAATAGTACCGCAAGCAAGACAATGTGGGGCTTTGAAAATAATAAAATCTTATATTGAAATATTTAGGATCTATTTAGCAGCACTTTAATTACAACCTGCTGGTGCAACGATCCCCCGAACAAAACACTGGAAACAGTTGGATGCCGGATGGCTCAGTTTTAAGGGACAAACTGTTATTTCACTGGATGGCAACAGATTAAAGTGTCAGTCATTACGACAGGAGGTTTCGGGTTCAGTGCCCAGGCAACTGCTGCATGAACAAAGTTAGTGATTCTGCTCAGAATTGAGCATCGCTGAGACAAATTGGGTTAATGCCACAGTGATGGAGCAGCATCCTGGTGAGGGGACATAATTATATGACCATCTGTTCTAGCGCTCAGAGAGCAGGAGCTTCTAAAATGCTTCCTGCAAAATAGCCTTTTAATACTTTCCTCAAAGGATATGCTCTGAGAAGTGAACACAATCACACACTACATATCGAGCAGGAAGCAGTGGCAAAACATAAAGTGCTTGAACATGCAACACTGACACACAAGCACACATTTCCCGTTCCCCTGCGTGTCACTTGCGAGCCCTGTGAGTGCCAGCACTCTCTCCTCTGTCTAGCGCACTATTTGCATTACAAATGAAACACGAGCTACACTGCTGCATATTTATGAGCGCGGCCATTCCAGTAAGTGGCAACGCTGTTGCATATTTATAGAGGAGGTTGTTCCAGTGAAATGAGGTTCTTCTGAATTCACATGAATCCCTCATTTGAGGAGAAGGATGCTCCAAACACATCTAAATGTCGTCCACTTGTCATCCATGAATGTGTACTGCACATTAAATCAGCAGCCTTCAGTTCATTCAATCTATTTGAGTGTGTATGCATGTGTACTTTTATGTGGCAGCGCTTCTTTTACTTTGAAGACATCATAATGAAAGGAGCATGCAGTTTTGTGAGGAATGTGTGAAAATGTGGCAAAAATGTGGCTTTTATTTAAAAATGTAATGGCACACAAAATGTTTGGCTAGCGTACCTCGATATAGGTCAAAGACTAAAAGAGTTCAGTTGTTCATATTCTTAAACACATGCCACAGACCTTAATCTGTACTGTTATTGTCTTAACTGAATTGGACTTTTTCTGTTTGAAGTATTTGATAGAACTGTAGTAAGAACTGGAATACAGGTCGTTACACTGAATGACAATTCTACACTTCTGTAGGTGATGTGGGTTTTTTTCCTGTGAAGAAGTTTACAGGACAGAGAGTTAAGAGTGAAATGATATAGTATAATATTTTCTCAGGCAGCGATATTACCCACTGCGCAACCTGTAGAATATTCAAATGCAAATCATTTTTCATAAAATGGACAGCCTTACAAACACCCCGTCTTTGATGAATATACACTTTTATAGAAATATTCTTCCTAACAGTTGATAGTGAAATGTTCTGAAATAGGGATCTACGTAGAACATTTAAGGCTTTCCCTTCGATTTGACCCGCGAGTGCTCTGCATTTGTACATTTATATATTTTTCACAATAACAAAATTACGTATTAATCAATAAAACTAAAGCAATAAAGCTGTTAAAATTAAGCCATTGAAGTGTCTATAGAATACTACAATCTTTGTCCTTTATATTCCTTAGCAAACAAACCATTGAGTAATGGAAATGCATTGTGAATATTATTAATAATACATTCATTATTATTATTATTATCATTATTATTATTGTTATTATTATTATCATTATTCATTGAACAATTGATTTTATCATATTGGCATATTATTACAAGCATAAAGCCACTCAAGGGCTTTGCGTTATGCCTAAGAACATTTTTAACTGTGATACAATCAGTGTAATGCATGCCCTCTCATTGCTTACGGCTTTAATAAGACCTGTGTGTGTGTGTGTGTGTGTGTGCATCTGTTTACCGATGTGTGAGTTTGTTAGTGTGAGCAAACATTGTGAGCATGTCATTGCCTTCGACTGTTTGCACAGAAGTGTTGCTTAGTCTAACGAAGGCATCTGGGTCTCTCTCAGTGTGTGTGTGTGTGTGTGCGCGCGCTCCCCTGCCTGCACAGGGAGGGAAGAGAAGGACACAGTCAGCCCCATGAGAAAGCTCAGCTGTGTCCTAGTCTTGGGCGTTCTCATCAGGTTAATGCGGATCACTGAATTATTGTTACATTAACCGTTGTAGAATCAGTGTGGGGTCAGGGGCACTCCACTGACGTGAAGCACCACACCACCACACGCTTCTCTGTGCTACACTGCGTCGTAAATAACATTCGTTTAATTCACATCAAGTTTTCTTCTCAGGGTAAAGATGCTGCATTTAAATGTCCTGAAAAGTATAGAGCATAGTATAGAGCTCCTATAAAGCATGTTGTCAGACTTATAAACATGACAGGACATACAGTATAGGTAGGAGAATTTAAATAGGAGAACACACCAAAGTGAAAAAAAATAAAAATACAGTGAATGTAAAATCAGGTAAGATTATTTTCTCTATTAAGATATCCACATCCAGTGATTTAAAAAGGTCATATCCATGAAGCCTGAGAAGCTTTTGATTGGTTGAGGAAAGCAGGCTCAGCTATAGGAGAAAAAAAAAAAAGTGTGAATGCTGTTGTTACTATGCAACACAAAAAAGAGATATTTTTGAAGGCCATGTTTAACAACTGCATCGTGGCTTTTAGAAAAAGATGGAGGCTGATTATTACCTTTACTCCCAATGTGAATGAGCCATGCCAAAATGAGTCACTCAAACACTGAGATGTGAGGAAACAAACACGCGTACACACACACACACAGGCGCGTGCATGCTTTTTTTGTGAGACTCATGACACACCTGCTAATTACCCAGAGCCCTTAAGAGAACACACATCAACCTAAGCTGAGCAAATCAGCAAGTCACTGAATTCAAAATGGAAATTCGGAAAAGAGCAAGGAAACCATGAAAGCTTGTCTATCACATTGCACCATTCTTTTTTTTCCCCTCGGTTTTTTTGCTTTGCAATCTATCCGTTGGCCGTGTCCCGCTCTGCTGTGAGGTTAATGAGAATACAAAAAACACCTCAGCATCAGCAGCTCTGCCTCTCCTTCCCTGCTTTGAAATGAGAAAAAAAAAAAAACAACTCATCCCTTTAAGTACAATGGGAATGAGGGAGAAGAAGAGATAAAAAAGAGAGAGGGGGTAAAAAAGGGGAGAATGACGGAAAGCTGGAGGCAGAGTTAAGGAGGATTTGAGAAGAGGTTCTCAGTAGAAATGATCTGCGTGAAGGTGTGGGAACTGCTGCAAGCTGGAGTGCGATCTGTGAAGGAGACGCTTAATCACGGCTCTTCATAGCCACAGCTAGCTTCATTTCTCCCACTGCTTTAAAATGGCTGCCAGAGAGCTGCAGGCTACACGCAAACACACACACACACACACACACACACACACACACACACACAAACGGTGCTACCTGACAGCAATCTAGCTTAAGCTCTACGTCACTGAACCCTGGTGGACATGATAGCTACTATACCATACCCCCCCCCACCCCACCCCACACACACACACACCTCACACATTTTCATAAATAAATTCATTAATTTGTTCATGTTTCACACATTTCATCATATTTCATTCAGCATTATAGAAGCAGAGCTAGAGGAAAGAGGGTTAAGGAAGAGAGTCACTTACTGGTAGTACAGTTAATCCTGATACAGTCTAGATGGGGAAGAACAGACAAGATGTAAATTCAGCCTTCAAGGTTATGACTGCAGACATCCATTACAACACACTGTCCACAAACTGGGGACAGACACACAAACGGAGTGGACTGGAGAGCATCTGTCCCACTGATCAGACACATATTTTCTCTCTCTATCACTCTCTCCTCTCTGCCTCCCACGTCGAGATAATGAACTCCAGGTGGAGGGAACACACTCTCACATGCTGTCTCGGATGCTCATAAATATTCATATCCTCGCTGATCTGTAATATATTTAGAATTAGGCAAATTTGGCAAGTATAGAAATATGATTATATTCCGGATCCATATGAGTCCAGAACTCCTGAATATTCAAAAGACGGCTGATTAATTTCTCAGCTCAGAAAAAGGCCGAGGCAGAAGTGAGGAAGAGAGAAAGGAAGGGAGAATCTGGTCAGCGTAACAGCATGCCCTCACTACCGGCGCTTCTGCTGCTCCAGTATGCACATATGTTAAAAACACATTTCCCTTTAATGAGCAAAAGAAGACAAATTTAATGTGGAAAAGGGCTGATAAATAGGACAGAGTGGGAAGACTTGTGCTTGTCCAGGCACACTGCAGCAGAGAGCTGGAGCGTGTCCACCGTCAAGCTAAGCCTCTTGGGAGTGGAGCTGAATTCAGAATGCTTTTCTGGGCATAAAAAAACAAAAACAAAAAAACAAAACCAAAAAACAAACAAAAAAAAAACACTTGCAAACTCTTGCAAAAAAGTCTGCTTTTTCATCGCACATGTAAACAGTGCCATGCTTACGAGCAAATATTTA
>NC_030428.2:20072500-20102500 GCF_001660625.3 Ictalurus punctatus | reverse complement strand
GTGGTGGGAGGGGCTACAGCACGCTCATCTGGAAGTGTGCGCAGGGCCGCAGAACCTGGCCTTTGAAGGATGTACACCGTCCCATTCTCTCTTCAGCACACAGAGACGATAAAAGCATATGCAGTGCCTAATGTATGTTCAGCAGTGTGTGAATAACTGAATTCTATAATGTTGCAAAATTATAGAAGTATATCATTCTGTATGTTTCACTGAATTGTGAATACTTAATGCAAGGTGGTAGTAAAATCTGAATAACACTTTCATATCTTGTACCTATAAATGTGAGTCTTTGTGAGTATAAACATTACGATAGATATCGTTACACGTGTGAGTTTAAGGTGTATGTATGTGTAGAGGTGTCGAGGCAAAATGCTCTGATTGGGTGAGGTACCTAGATTGACCGTGAGTCTGACCCGCCCTCCGTCCAGCTCCAGGCGGAGAGTATCTGCAGAATTCCGAGAAGTTGTGGCCATCAGAACACCGTAAGCTCGCTGGGAGCGGAAGCGCAGTGACACGTCCTCTGCCTCAGTGTGCATCACCACCGGCAGCTTGATCTTCATAAACTTACTGCCATCATAACTGAGGATAGTGGCATCTGAGAGAGAAAGAGAGCGAGAGAGAAATTAGATGGTGCTATAAAGCATTGAGAAAGGGAGGTAAAGCTGAAGGCAGTATGAATGCAGTGAAGGCAGGACTGTGCTGTGGATCATAAACACCAAGGTTCATAGAGACAGATGAGTGACAGGTTACTACAGCCTTTTACAACTGGACTAAGGTTGTCTGCAGCACCAGACAACCACACAACAGCCCTCACCACCATTGCACACAGACACCCAGGACACGAAGCTCATAAATAATGACCTTACATCCTGGGCTTCATTAGTTCATTTCCATACAAAGCATAATTTATTAACTCAATCACCGGCAATGTATTCGTACTGCTGTGTGGCAGGGCTCGGCTTTAGAGCTGCATTTTACAACCTCAGCCTGTCTCCATTTCTCTAATCTGTTTATACATGCAGCAATCACTTTATTGGCCAATTCAATTAAGCGGCTAGATCCTAAGCCACTGCATTTCTTATAGAAGATAGCAGAGCACTCAGAATGCCAGCCATTTTACTAGACGAATGGTGAGGAAAACATCCAGACAGCTAAAACCTACAGCGGAAATGTCTGCATGGTGTTAATTTAAAAAAAAAAAAATCTTTACAGTCCACAAATCTAATGAACTCAAAGGTTTTATTTGATCACATCTGTCCCAGTGTGAAAACTGGCTTGTAATATAGGTACATTTCTCAAAACTTGGCATGAAAACTACTACGAATACATCTGTCTTCAGTGAAAGAACTCCAGAGACCTCCATGGCTGCAGGCTAGCACCAATTAGACTGTCCTCCTTTTTACACACACAAGCTACTCAGGTACTGTAAACTCCACTGACTGTCTCTTCTCACCATCTCCTGTTTCCATTAGCACATAGCCAAGCCTGGGAGTGAGTGAGTGAGTGGGGTGGGGGGGCTGAGCCAGAGGAAAACAAGCAGAAAACAGAAGAACAAGCATGGCAGTGTGCATACTAATGAGCACAAAAGAGAGCGGTCTGCCCCTGAGGAAAAGCACCTACGTGTGTGTGCATGCATCTGGCTGTGTGCATTTGCGTGGGTCCTCACCTGAGTCTGCGGTGATGTTGTACTAGTCTTTTCAGTCCATGATCTTACTAAATATTGACTTGTTTGACAAGCCCTCGCTTACAGAAAAAGGTCATTTTAGATTTCCTTGGGTCTGGTTTTTAGGACACACTTCAGGCTCACGTGTTATTGTATAAATAATTACAACAGAAAATGAATATTATAGTTTAAATTCTGTAAATATAAGTGCTAGGAGTCAAAACCTTAATCATACCTAAAAAGATTTACAGTAAGTGAATAGATACAGTAAAATGTAGCTATCCAAATATCAGCTGAATTCTACTAAACCCGTGCCTGGCTTACCTAAGGTCAGGTATATAGCATATGGAATAAGAAATATAAGCTAATATTTCAATAAATTAGTCTTACTGGTAGTGAAAAGTAGTCAAAATAGCAAGATAGTTCTGTATGTTAAAATGATGAGAATGTTTAAAATAATGAGTTCCATCCAGCCATTTTCCATACCACTTATCCTACAGGGTTGTGGGGATCCTGGTGTCTATCCCAGGGAACTCGGGGAACAAGGGGGGGACACCCTGGATGGGTGCTAACCCATCACAAGGCACAATTGCACACACATCCACGCACTATGGACAATTTAGAAATGCTAATAAGCCTGCAACGCATGTCTTTGGACTGTGGGAGGAAACCGGAGTACCCAGAGGAAACATGTTAACCACTAAGACCACCTTGCCCCCTGAAATAATAATGATTTATTAAATTGAAATAAGTTGAAAAAATGAGATATTAGGTCAAAGTAATGAAATATTGAAATAAGTTACAATAAGTTGAAATAATGACATTAATTTTGAAATAGCAACATAGCACTTTTCACTATCTGTGATTCAGGGATCTGTGCAGTCGCACTAAATTACACAAGCAAAGTTCCATTCATGTTTAGTCCACTAAAAATTCACTGCAAACCCAGTGAGTAATGACCAACCAGAGATGTCCAGAGATGTCCAAGACAGGTCCGGTCTAGCCTTACTACTAAGATTAGTAAATAAGTCATAGATTCGCTCCATATTCAACTTGAAACCTTTTTTTTATTAGACTACAACAGTTATTTTAATCCAAACTTCATAAATGTTTTTGTGCTCACTGTGTTAAGGTTTGAGCACCGCCCTTTGAAACAGTCCTTCATACAGTAGTGCAGAAGATCCATAATGTAGGAAGCTAATTTCAGAAGTGTGCAGATACAAGATCTGATATGATACTTCACGACATGTCTAAATTATTCTGTAAAAATTGGATGCAGTCCGTCTGGAGGATAGATTAGATTGGATAACTACATTTTATTGTTTACTGTCAGAGAGTTAACTACCTTGCTAGCAATGGCTTGACATGCAAGATAGATTGTCAGTGTTCAAAACTGTGTATATGTAGGAATATATTTAGGTATATAATTACATTTAGATAAAGGTAAAAATAGTTTCTTTTCATTATTCTCACCACAATGCCACTAGCTACAGCCAATCTTTCTGTACTGCCTTAGTTATACCCACAGACAAAAACTGCACATTATAGTCTGTTTATTTACAAGAATGTGACTTATAGTCAGACAGAGACGGATGCAGTACATTAGCTTTATTCTTTACCATAAATCTGGGAGGGTTTGTATGAACTTCTTTATTCCCCGACACACTTGAGTTTCCATGATAGAGGAAGTCACAGGGCAGTGAAAGCCCATCTCCCTCGAGCAAAGCCCCTCCTGAGACCTTTAACCCCCTCCAACTCATTCTTTATTCCTCCATATCGTCCGTCACTGT
This sequence comes from Ictalurus punctatus, assembly GCF_001660625.3. NCBI lineage: Eukaryota > Metazoa > Chordata > Actinopteri > Siluriformes > Ictaluridae > Ictalurus > Ictalurus punctatus. The sequence continues at coordinate 20,099,047 of NC_030428.2, read as the reverse complement.
AGGAGAGACAGCCCCAGCTCACTGACAGCTTGACAAATGAGCCTTGGCCTCATCTTTAGAGGAGTAGTCTCACTCCAGGAGAGGGGATAATGAAAGGAGCAGGATAGCCAGTGGTTCGAAAAGACTTTCATTCCTGCCCTCCTGCAGTGGTGTGTATTCATGCGACAGGAGAACCTAGTGCTGTGGCTCCTGTGCTACCTGACAAGCAACGCATTACATCCAATCAGGGCATGATGGAGCAGCAGCAGTCTGCACTATGAAGAGGGCTGCAGAGGTCGCAAATCAGATGACATGCTTGGAAAACTGAGCACGGAAACTGAAACGCAAAGGTGGGGGCTGGTGGTCGGGGGTTGAGGTGTGGTTGGGGAGGGAGGTGGGACATGGGGATTGGGAACATCACAGATATAAAACTAAAGCAAAAACTGAAATGCACTGAGGTGTATAATTTAGAAATTTCTGGAAGAAAAGAGAAAGAAGAGACAAGCAGGTAGAAAGAAAATGAGAAAAACAGAGGTATAGGGAATAAGTAAAAGAAAAGAGAGAGAAGAAAGTAATAAGGAGAACGATGAGGGAGAGAAGGAGGCCCTACAGTGCTTGTGCTGTAATCAAAGTTGCTGATAGGTTGCTGTGACATCGACAAATGTCGATGTGTATCAATGTGAGTATTGCAAAATTTTATATGTAAAAAAAAAAATAAAAATAAAAAAAATAAATAAATGTAAACAGCATTCATAACTCTTAATCTGAATGGGTTTTATTTGAATCTGAACATTAGTGCTATAAGAAGAAGAAGAAGAAGAAGAAGAAGAAGAAGAAGAAGAAATAACAATAACTAAAGGTTAGTCTCTTCATTAGTGTTGGTTTTTCCATCAGATTTTTGGGTTAAAAAAAAAAACCCTGATTGTGGGGATTTGCCCATTCAGCCACAAACATTAGAGATCAGACCCCTATGTCAGGTGAGGAGGCCTGGGGTGGAGTTGACATTCCAGTTCATCCCAAAGGTGTTCAGTGAGGTTGAGGTCGGGGTTCTGTACAGGCCACTGAAGTTCTTCAACACCAACCTTGGCAAACCCCTGTGTGCTTTGTGCAGAGGTGCTCTGTCATGTTCAAACATGACTGGGTTTGACCCCTTAGTTCCAGAGAAAGGAAACTGTAATGCTCTAGCATACAAAGACATTCTAGACAATCGTGTGCTTTCAAATTTTTGGCAACATTATGGGGAATGACCATATATGTGTGATTGTCAGGTGTCTACAAACTTTTGGCCATATAGTGTATAGTCTGTGCTTGTGTGTGTGTATATATATATATATATATATATGAAAAATATATAGAGTCTCCGAAAAAGGCAATGTCCTACTTCCTAACCCAATCAGATATGTTGGACTGCAGGTAGAAAGGAGTGCACATGGATCAGATCACTCTCTCCATCTGCACCTCCATCTGTTCCTACTTTCATTAACCACTCGGTCCTGTCCAAGACTCCTCCTCTGAAAAGCACCATAACAACCTAACACCTAATGTATGAACACACACACACACACACACACACACACACACACACACACACACACACACACACACACACACACACACACACACACACACACACACACACTTCCTGTGCCTCCCCCTTAATCTCTTTTTTTCTGTTTCTCACTCTCACATACACAAACACCTTACATGCCTATATTTGAGCAAGCACTTTCTGAAGGTTTGCATGGCACTTGGCATAGCTGTAAAGGGGGAAGACACACCGTTTGTGCAAAGTGTGTGTAGGGTGGGAGTCAGGAGTCACATGTTTGTGTTATACCTCCCTGCCGAGCCCAGCACAATCCGCCAGCATGCTGGAGCACTCAGAAGCTCTGCTCGCTACAGGGATTACGGAAATATATGTTCAACACTCATGGTAAACAGGAAGATTTGGCTCTAAGGCATCGTACATAATTCAGCAATGCTCATGGATGGATCCTGCTTTCCAATGGATGATTTGCCATGTATACATTTTTCACATAGCTGCCAAGCTTAGACCTGTGAATTAACATTAATAACTTGCCAACATTGCAGTCAACCAGGTATATAGCTGAAGGAATTAGATGAGGATCCTATTACTGGCTCTCTGAATCGCTCCCTCGCTATCAGTGTGATCAATGAAACTGATGTGCTACACACCAATACTGATACACATCTCAGATTTAAAAAAAAAAAAAGAATAAGAAGAAAATAAATAGACATTCAGTACATTACTGGTTTGCTTCAATCACTGGGCCTTTAGAAGGCCTGGGCAATTTGTGTGATTTCTTCATTTATTTTTTATGACACTGAGCACACAGGAAACTTGTACGGAAACGTAGATAATGAGGATTAGTGTCGATGTGGATCTTTTTCAGTTCAGTAATAGATGCATTTATGTACAAGAGGCACCATGCAGGCTGCCCAAAGACTCATGGATATCACAGTGTTTTTTGGAGGTCAATACATAATTGCAATTTAACACTAAAACACAACACATTATTTTATTCATTTATTAATTTGAAGTATATTTTAAGAGTAAGTTTAGTCACTGGTGTAATAGGGATAAAGTAAGTATAGATGCTTTTGTATACAAAAAGCATATTTACAGTATTGACTGTAACTAGTACCATAACTAGAAAAAGCAACTAGAACAAGTCTGATAGAAATGCAAATGCTAAAGCAGTGCAATCTACCTAATTTACTCTAAAATTCTACAGTAAAGCCATGGTTTGCCCAGTTTACACTACATTTAGCTACATGTTCTATTCAACATCACAATATTACCTGCTTCTTTGATAAACAATGGGAAAAACACTCTGCTTGCATGATCCTTCACTGATAAGCTTCAGCTGTGAAGTACAAGAATCCAATGTCCAAGCATCTGAGCAGCCATATCATTAAAACCACTGACAGGTGAAGTGAATAACATTAATTGTCTTGTTACAGTGGCACCTGTCAAGGGGTGGGATATATATTAGGCAGAAAGGGAACAGTTGGTTCTAGAAGTTGATGTGTTGGAAGCAGACAATTGGGGAAGCGTAAGAATCTGCGCGACTTTGACAAACAGCCAAATTGTGATGGCTAGATGACTGGGTCAGAGCATCTCCAAAAGGGCAGGTCTTGCGGTATCTAACTGGTATGCAGTGGTTATTACCCACCAAAAGTGGTCTAAGGAAGGACAACCGTAGGCTCATTGATGCGCATATGGAGGGAGGCTAGCCCATCTGGTCTGATCTCACAGAAGAGCTACTGTAGCATAGACTGCTGAAAAAGTTAATGCTGGCTATGATAGAAAGGTGTCAGTGAGTCAGTGAGCCCATGCTGACCCCCGTCCATCGCCAAAAGCACCTACTATGGGAATGTGAGCATCAGAACTGGATCATTCAGCAATGGAAGAAAGTGGCCAGGTCTGATGAATCATGTTTTCATGTTGATGGCTGGTTGCGTGTGTTACTTCCCTGGGGAAGAGGTGGCACTAGGATGCACTATGGGAAGAAGACAAGTCTACAGAGGCAGTGTGATGCTCTGTAATGTTCTGCTGGAAAACCCTGGGTCCTGGCATTCATGTGGATGTTACTTTGACACATACCACCTACCTAAACATTGTTGCAGACCATGTACACCCCTTCATGGCAAAGGTATTCACTAATGGCAGTGGCCTCTTTCAGTAGGAAAATGCACCCTGTGATACTGCAAAAATTGCTCAAGAATGGTTTGAGAAAGAATCCTCCAAATTCCCAAAATCTCGATCTGACTGAGTCTTTGTGGGATTTGCTGGACAAACTAATCTAATCCATGGAGGCCCCACCTCACAACTTACAGGGCTAAAAGGATATGCTGCTAACGTCTTGGTGTCAGATACCACAGCACACCTTCAGAGGTCTCGTGGAGTCCATGCCTCGACAGTTCAGAGCTATTTTAGTGGTACAAGGGGATGAAGATTTCCACCTCTTCAGTTTAATTACGCATAAGGAGGGAGGAAAAGTGAAATGCAATTTTCAAATCACATATGATCTGAATGCTTGGCCTGATTTCTTACCTCTTCCCTTCTTCAGGTTTAATCCTTGTATAGAGGTCATGCACAAATGAGATTACTGCTGTGTTGTATGGCTGGAATTGAGAGTCATGTTACAACAATCCACTGAATCATATGGCTTCACATAGAGTGCTGTTGACCTGCCTCTCACCCAGAACATCCACTGTTCCCCTTTCCTATAACCACAGTTTTGTAGTTCTATGTACAGTAATTCTTGCTATTTGAAAAATTTATATTGGCCATTCTACAGAATTGGAGAGAGGGACACAGGAATATTTCCTGATCTAAAATGTAGGGAAATGGTTAAAGTCAGTCTCAGCCAATGGACTAAAACATAGACTGTTTCGGTGGTGACATAAAAATGCAGGACACTTTTCTTTTTTACATAAAGTTTCATGATTTACAAAGAAAATATAATTTTTTTGAACATCAATAAAAAAGTATAATAAAGTGAAAACATTATTTCAATATCATTTTCATAAGTTGAAATTTTGGGGTTAGGGTTCGGGACATCCACCTCCCAATTGAAAGTACCCAATAAATGATGATTTTATATATATTAAGCTTACTGATACTTTAAATATTATTGTGGGTTTCAACAGATAATAGAAGGATCTTAGTAAACATCTAAGATTTGAATACTTAAATGCTTTTTAAATGTGCTTTTGGTTGTAGGACATCAGTTTGCACCAATTCTGTAGAATGGCCCATATCTGCTTGAAATCCAAACTGTTATTCATTTGATTTTGAACTGAATTGTATGTAAACCTGTGCATATTGGGCTGTAGAAATGCAGTTTTGCTCTTGGTAGAGCTTTGAACACTGTGTTCACTGAACTGTCAAAGCAATGAAAAATGCATTCACAGTTCAGTCCACATACAACTCTGTTTTGCCAACTGTGTGAAGAATTTACACTGAACTCGGTGCTGAGAAGTCCCTGTTAACAATTGTTCGAATGTAAACTATGATATGCATCATAACCCATTTCATAAAATGTCCTTCGCTGAGTAAAAAACAAAACACAACTGTGATAGGAAAATAATCAATGATATGGTTCCATTACTCCCCCAAAGTTAATTCAGTCCCAGTGACATCTTACTCCAAAGTATTTATTTGTAAATAATAAGCAAAAATGATTAATTTTTTATAAAGTATTTGTCAATGATTATAATCTCCTTACATACTTCACTATATAAACAATTACACGCTAAAAAAAGTTTGTGCAAACTGTCCACAACTCTTCTCCCCGTATAAGTTGTTACTATAGAAATTATAACATATTAGAAAAAAAGCACATTAATATATAAACTTGTGACTCGAGTTGTAGATGTAACTATTGCCAGAGCTGCTGTTATAGAAAATTAATCAACTAGCTAGTTTCTGTAAGAGGATGTCTACTTCAGCTCAAGCAAACAATTACTTCCTCCACAACTGCCACATTTGGTGTCTTTTTGTTAAATCCCTTTCACATCCTCCTCCGCACATCCTCTTTCCCTTTCTTTATTCCTCCACTAACAAACTGCTCCAATTTGCCAGTTAAACAGTTGTGGGGTATGTGGATGGATTTGGCAGCACTCACTGGAGCAGCACTTCACCATCTCTCAAGCTCACAGCGTTTCTGAAGCTTGATAATGCAGAATTGCCACTAATCTCTATTGTACTAATTGGTCAGATCATTTCCATAATTCCTCTATGCAGTTGTGACAATGAAAACATAACTGATTGTGTTTGGTTGAAGCAGCCAGGACTTTGCTGGAGGGGGATTACAGTTCCCAGACAACTGGCACATTCTTAAAGGCAAAGCACTTCCATTAAACAACTGGCCTGAGTCCGAGCACTTCACAGAGATAGCTCAGATGGGCAGCACTGGTGGACAATGATATTTAGCTCAGTACACTCAGAGAGGAAATGGAATTTATTGACTGGCTGTCTCTTTGTCTTTGCCCTGTTTTGCATGGTGCACTGTAGGGGTAACTCTGGCTGTGAGCATTCATCTGGAAAAAGAACAGCACTGAAATTCTGCCAGGGATGGAAATAAAAAAATAATAAAGACAAAAAATAAATACATAATGCACGCTTCAGTGTCTCTCTATGAAGGTGACATGGATTGGAAAGAAACCCAATTACCACAGTAACAGTAACATCAGCTGTGCTGGCTGCCTCGCGTTCTTTCAAGGCCGAGCTGACAGTGGAGAGGCAGAGAGTGGGTGGAGATCCTGTTCAACCCACAATCACCTTAAAACTTTGCAGGTTTGGCCTATTATAACATGTAAATTATATAGCGCAATGCAGTATCTGCCCAGAGAACAGCCTGACATTTGCAGTGCAACTCATTTTAGCTCAAGAAATGATGGACTCCTTGGTCACAGTTTCCTTCATGATGACACAGTAATAGTCAATTCCTAAATGAATGAAATGTATTGAACAGCCATGCAAAGTGACAATGACTCTACTTACATGGCTCAGAAATCTATAATAGCAGTGAAAACCATTACTCACCTCTCTCACAGGAGCGACCTAGGTAGCCAGTCCCTGAGCAGTCACACACGTAGCGGTTCCAGCCCTCCCTGCACGAGCCGCTGTTCAGGCATGGGTTGCTCAGGCACTGTTTTGGAGATTCTTTAGAGCAGGAAGGCTTGACACCTACGGCTCTCTGGGCCTCAGCGATGCGCCGGATGTCTTTGCTCTGGCCATCCATGAACAAGTCGCGCACACAGCCCACGTAACCATAGTTGAGCAGTGCAGTCCACACCTCGGTGGGAAATACCAGACCAGCGCGGTCTTCTGGCAAACCACCAAGGTACAGTGTGTCATCCAGATCCAGGATCTCACTCTCTCCGGGAGCGTTATAGGGGGTACGTACCGAGTTGACAGAGATGGTGCCTGAAAAGAAACAAGAATAGTTAGCGGTTAATGGGGCAGTGCTTAAGATGTTGGACTTCTAATTGGAAAGTTGTGGATTCAAATCCCAGCACTGCCAAAAATGCCACAGCTGGGCCCATGAGCAACTGCTTAGTTGTATAAATGAGATGACTAAGTCACTCTGGATAAGGGTGTCTGCCAAATGCCATAAATGTAAATGGTTAGAAGTTTAAACTTCAGTTCATTCTTCTTCGGGTATATCAGGGTCACAGAGAATCCATTGCCTTTTCTGCTAGGCAGAAATACACCCTTGAGGTCCACAGGGCACCATTCACAAACACCTTGGGGGAATTTAGAATCTCTAATATATTGGGATGTTTTTGAGAGAAAACTGGAGACTTGAACCAGGGATCTTGTAGCAGTCACACAGGAATGCTACCCACCTCACATTGCACATTGTAATATCTAATGTGTTTCTATAAATGTAATGATCTTATTTTAATGGTATAAAACTGTGATTCTGAATATTGTTATAAAATGGATATCAAGTTTTGTTGGTACAGCTTGGAAATTAGCTCCACCCCTATGAACAGGAGTGCTGCTCAGCTGCATACAGAGGTGTGGATCAGGGGAAGGGAAAGGTTTGCCACCCTTTTTCATGGCAATTACATTTTATTTTGCAGGCAGCAAAGAGCTGTAAATGTTACACACGGCTCTGTTAGTAACTTTCAAAAATAGTAGAGTGGGATTTTTTTCAGGCATGATGTGAACCCTATTTGGTTTGGTTCACTTCCCCAGTTAAATTGGGACAATATTTAATACTTTTTAATAAAACGTAATACCACTTAGAATAGTGGGCATTACAAGAGGATTAAAAACCCATTTGGAGTACATTAAGTATATAACTTCAGTATGTATACCATGCATTAAATAGTCTATGAAGTGTTTCAGTCAGCCAAGCCATTGAACTTTCTATTAGTAGTAAGTCTAAGCAATTTGGTAAGAACTTGCTTGGCACTTCTCCCTTCATAAGTGACACTAATGATGTCATGAAACATTTTAAAGATGGCATGACAGTCTTTGGATCCCTGAGATGTGAATCGCATGCATGGAATAGGATTTTTATTGTTTTGGGGTAGATATAGCATGACAATGTGCTGCACAGTAAAATGAATGATCATGGAACATTATACAATAAACTGATAATAGCAGAGTACGCAGAATCAAAATACAGTTAGGTCCAAGTACAAATTTAGTCCATTTGTGACCATATTCACACACACATGCACACACAAATCCTAACACTATAAGTCTGTAGCCAAGAGCTTCTTATTAATATTAATTCACAAAAATATTAATGAAAGCATTTTCGTCAGAAACCAGAGCAGTACTTAAGTGGGACTGATCTACGAAAATTTATGAAATTCCAATTCACAATGGTATATTAAAATTAAATAAAAAACAAAGTGCAAGAATTAAAATGCTAATTGTCAGCTTATGTGTGTAAATGAGCAGGATTTAAAGTACTTAATATTTAATTCAACATATACTTACAATTCACTAAAGTACTGTATCGATTTAAACAGCACTTTTAATTAGCAGACTGTACCCTAGTGAAACCGGGCTTTGTGGTTGGTGATTATTTGTAGTTATCTAAAGGAAAACCAGTTGGATAATGTGCACGCTGAATTCCTGACTAACTGCACAATCATCGCAATACCGTCATGATTATTTAAAAAAAAAAAAGGTTTTCATTGTAATTAAAACTTTTCAAACATGAACTTGATTCTTAATGGATCACAAGCAGCAGCCATTTTGGATTGTTCGTGATTTGGTTTCATAGACATGGCAACCAGTTAGGAGCTACTTTTACCTTTATTCTTTTTTTTTTCCCATCCTGATCTCATGAGAAATCCATACTAATTAGGGCAATGTGTTTGGATTTTGTTCAATTGCACTTGAATTAAGTCATTAGAAAAGGTCTGAACGCTAAATCCACCAATAATTCTAACCTTTGTTTACAGCTTAAGTCAGGCGAATAGTTACAAATTTGCAAGCAAGCGTGTTGAATTTTTTTTGTGAATAGATTCAGCATTGCGATCATTTCAAAGTCTTGATATCAGTGCCACCTACAGTTCTTAGCTTAAATTTTAGCTTGACACGGGTACAGAGGTTAATATAACCGATAATGATCTGCCTTCAAGGCAGCACCTCACATTGACTCTAATTATATTAAAACTCTTTTATGGACTCTAAATCAGCCTCATTGTTTTCTTGGAGACAGTTCACTAACAACATTTAAATCCACAGTGCAATTCTGCATCATCCCCCACCTTCATTTAGCTCCATTACATGCTGCCATTTTTCACGCCTTAAAGGCAATGACAAAAGAAAATACATTATTTGTGTGATGGGCCTTTGCAGTCAGGAGTGTAATGTACATAGAGAGCTCACAGAGTCCTGTTTATTAATGTTTAACTGCCCAAGTTCAATAAAACACCATTATGATTTAAAATATGAGTGCTATTGGCCATTTGCAGTGCGAGACCTTTATTGTATGGTGAAACACAAACTATTTAATCCTTAACCAGGGCTAAATTGGTGTAGCTGTAAGCAAAATAGATACCGGTAATGAGAGTAAAATAGGAAAGAAATACAGACTGACAATAATAATCCAAACTTTAAAGTTTAAAACTTAAGCCTGCTTATTACAGACAAGCTGAAAAAGTTTCACGTTTTTTTTTCTCCTTGGTTACACTTTATAGTATTAAGTATCTATAATTTCTGTGCAGTTACATATGAATTATACTTGCGACTTTAATGCAACTACTGAGGATATCCAATATTAAGCATTAATACATAGGTATCAAAGTCCTTTTTGTCTTGTACACAATAATATCTTGATAGTTATAGCATGACTTTCTGTCTCAGGTCAGGTAATTGCACGTGTAACAACACTGTGGGTGTAATATTATACATAAGATAGTGGTTTTCCAAACTTTTCTTTATAATTGTTTGCATCAGGGTTTGCATAATAAAGCACAGTACATTGCTAGGGTACTGCTGAGTTTGTTACAGGACCAATATTGTAGAAACTACACAGTAAATGCTAAGTTAAACGTTAAATTAAATGGACAGCTCCTGTGTAGTATGGAGGTACTGTAATCATAAAGACACGTATAATTAGAAAACCAGAAGTCCATACAAACTGCATTTCATAGTTCACATGTGTAATTAGCTAATATAATGTTATGATAACTGATAGTGGATAACACACGTGTAGACCCACCTGCCATACATCAGTACTCACATTAAAGTTCTTTGTATAAAGTGGAAGATTTTTTTCCCTCCATTTGGCTAAATTTGTAGGTTTCATTTGCTGTACATGTCATTAGGTGATGTGAATTTTGTTTCTCTTAATTAATGTTGTTACATCACATCTTTCTATTATTTAATCTCCCTGACACGCACGTGTGCACGTGCACGCACACACACACACACACCATCTTGTCCAGTGCACTGAACTTGGCGATTATTGCCCTAAATAGCAGCCAAACATCTCTCTCAGGTCATCAGTAATGAGCATGCTCCATCATCCAGCCTCTGGTTCCCAGCGCTCACAGATTACACACCACAGCATTCAGCATTACTGTATGGTGGGCCTGCCTCTATACTTCCACACACACACACACACACACACACACACACACACACACACACACACACACACACACACACACACACACACACACACACCATAAAGCAAAGGCAACCTGAGTAAACAGACATTTTATTCATTAATTTTTATTGAAACAAAAAAAAAAAAAAAAAAAAAAAAAAAAAAAATCCAAACTTTTGGATATTTGGATGTGAAAAACTAATTGCCCCTTAAAATTAAAATCTAGTTGTGCCACCTTTAGAAGCAATAACTGCAACCAAACGCAAGATCAGTCCTTCAATTACTTCTAGGACTAGGACTTACTCCTATGCTTTGGATCACTGTCTTGCTGCATAATCCAGTTGTGTTTCAACTTACAGACTGAAGACCGGACATTCTTCTTTAGGATTTTCTTGTAGAGAGTAGAATTCATGTTTCCCTCAATTATTGCAAGTTGAAGCATGAAGCAGCAAAGCATCCCCACACCATCACATTTCCACCACCATGCTTGACCATAGGCATGATGTTCTTTTCTTGGAATTCTGTGTTTATATATATATATATATATATATATATATATATATAAAAAAACGGGACTCCTGTCTTCCAAACAGTTTCACTTTCGACTCATCAGTACACTGAACATTCTCCCAAAAGGTTTGCGGATCATCAACGTGTGTTTTGGCAGAATTCAGATGAGCCTTAATGTTCTTCTGGGTTAGCAGTGTTTTTAATTTCTCCTCACTTCCATGGATGCCATTTTCCCCCAGTGTCTTTCTGATAGTGGAGTCATGAACAGTGACCTTTATTGATGCAAGAGGCCTGTAAGATCTTGGATGTTGTCCTTTTGTAACTTCCTGGATGAGTAGTTGCTGTGCTCTTGGAGGAAATTTTAGAAGGTCGACCACTTCTTGGTAGGTTCACTACTGTACCGAGTTTTTCCATTTGGAGATAATGGCTCTCACTGTGGTTCTTAGAGTCCCAGAGCCTTTGAAATAGCTTTGTAACCTTTCCCAGACTGATGTATCACCATCATTTCTGGAATTTCTTTCAATTTTGGCAAAGTGTGTTACTGGGTAAGACCTTTTAACTAACTCAACGCTGCTGAATTAGTTCTATTTAATTGCTGATGTGACTGAACAGGGTTTGCCCTTAACCAGGTCTGGTTGCATTTAGTCCAGCTGAACCCCATTATGAATGCAGTTTCATAGATTTGGGGAATTACTAACTACAGGGGAAAGTACATTTCCACACAGGCCTAGCTGGTATTGGATAACTTTTTTGCTTCAATAAATAACTATCATTTATAAACTGTATTTTGTCTTTACTCAGGTTGCCTTTGTTTTATCTTAGATTTTGTTTTAATTTCTGAAACAATTTAATATGAGCTATACACAAACAGAAAAACTTTTTCAAGTACTTTTTCAAAGCACTGTATATGCCTACATACACATCCTGTGCGTGCATGAGAATCTTTGGGGTGTGTGTGTCTGTGTACGTGTGTGTACTGTAGGCAGCCAATTCATACAGACTGCAGAGTGACACAGCACAGCTCATTCTGTTTGGCACACAGTGAAAGTCCCATCTGTCAGTCCCGTTTCAGATTCTCATAGCCTGCCAATCTCACAGCTTTTTTTTTTCTTTATTTTCCATGCCATCAAAATGTGACCAAACTCACTATGGCAACAATGCAACACTGTATTAGGGGGCTTATGCTAATCTCGTTTTAAAGACGTGATGGAATTGAGCTTCACGGATAGCGTCTATGGAGTGTGCCTGGAAGAAAAATACAATTTAAAACCATAGAGGAAATATCTTCTCTCTCTCTCTCTCTCTCTCTCTCTCTCTCTCTCTCTCTCTCTCTCTCTCTCTCTCTCTCTCTCTCTCTTTTAGCTGAGCCTTATTAAATCCCAATTGAATACTGCATTACCGTGAAACTAAAATACCACTCTTGCTTTAGAAATCTGATTTCATAATTGCTCCATGCGCCATTTAATTTTCTCCACATAATTCTCGCTCGCTCTGCATGTCTGAATTAATGTAGGTGACCTGCATATCTATCTCCGGAGAGAAGAGGAAGATGAGCGTTTTTCACCAAGAAAAAGAAGCCTCAGATCAATAAGGCAAAGTTTGGTGGCTGGAAGGACACAGGAACATAAAAGACCACTCTCCAGATTTCAGGTAAGCATTTCACTGATGGAAGGAAGTGAAGGAGGAGGGGAAGAATGAGGGATGAACTGTCTTTATTGGGCAGTGCCAATTGGTAACACTCTCCCTCCTGTGGGAAACCGACTTCTGGTTTCCATGGCAACTTGTACAGAGAAAATAGTGGAAGCGAGAAAGAGGAAGAAGAGAGAAAGATGGGGGCCATTCGTATTTAAATCCCAAACTGACCGAGCATCTTCAGGCTTTCATGCCCATTCATAATTGAGGCAACACATTAAATGCCAATAAGAATCCATCTACTGCATCACTAAATATACACTTAAGGGTACAATAAATAGAATTATCTATGGAAATGAGAATTTATTTTTATTAGTTTCTTTGAAAGCTCACTGGAATGTGAGAGTTTGTAAAATGTCTTTAGGTTGACAGTAATTCAATGTGAAATATATATATATATATATATATATATTATATAATATATATATATATATATATATATATATATATAAAATATGATTGTAACTTTACTAACTCATCACCACATATACCAGAAATAAAATAAATACAACTATTTTACCTGATCTGCCATCCCTCTGGAAGTCCACATGGTACCATTCTCCATCGTTGACCTTTTTGTTGACGGCCCTGGTCTTGGTTGTGCCCGAGCCCATGTCTAGTAGAAGGTAAAGGTGGCCATCAAGCATCTCAATGGCAAAGAAGTCAACCTTCATAGTTTTGGGGCCCTTGGGGTCTTTCTGCTGCTGCTGCTTGGGCTTGCCGTGGCTAAAGAGCAGCAGTCCATTGGGCTCGGTGGTGCGGAAATCAAAGGAGATGGAACCAGCCTTCTTTGCAGTCCACTTGCTCAGGATGATGTAGGACTCGGGGGTCTCGAAGGTGACAGGGTCCAGCGTGGCCACGTTCTCACACTTGAAAGCCACCATTCCACTAACCTTCATCTTGAGGTCGCCTTGTTTGGCCAGGCGAGACAGCTCCAACCTCACATCGTTGTTCTTGTACACAACCTTTACATGCAAAACAGACGTACAAGACAAATTTGAGAAAAATTTGTTGAGAATGTAAACGCCAAAGCACAGACTGTCCCGCTGGAAATACACCTTGTTTTGTAAAAACATCAGTAATATATCAATTTAACTGTCACTTGCTGGTAATTTTCACTATTTTAACTCCTAAAACTCCAGTTTATTGTTCAGATATTTATCTTAAAAACTATTCAGTACCTACTGTGTCTTATTCACCTTAGTGAAATTAAGAAAGGTATATATCTATGTGCAGAATTAAAGTGTGGGAGATGTATTTTGTGTCCTACAGAATTTATAGTACTCATGATATTTACACAGTTCATATGATATTAATTCACATTTCTTTGGTTGAATCTGGTTGAAAATGTACAGAATATTATACTGAATTGAAAGTATAGTTATTGTGTATATACCTAAATGTACTGATGAAGTGTAGTCATGAAGTTCAAATACATAATTATTTTTCATGTCTGCACATAGCAGTTACTTTATTAATCTGTTCGCTGAATAAAATATACTGCTGAGTAAAAAACTCTTTTGTGCTTGAAACCAGACACGGATGATATCTTGAAAAATCAGCATGAAAGTGCATTTTGTATCATAACTGTATTGACCGATGATGCAGTGCGGTGTGCGAGACCGTACTGAGTTAGTGTAATTTCGCATATTATCCATTTTTTACAAAGGCTCCAGCCGGCTGACATTTTTTTGTCTAACTGCTCTTTTTTCTTTTCTCCACTGGCTGAAACGCTGTGAATTTCAACCCAGCAGCAATCTGTGAAGCGCTCAATATCTCTCTCTCTTTTAATCCCATTTCGATTTCATTTGAGCCAAGAAAGAGATAATGGAATGCGGATATAATAAAGGGATACTGATGATGCTTCAGAAATGTCAATCACACGGCCAGGAACTAAAACCATTACTGCAATTAACAAGCCATAGATGTATTTTTTCCCCTTTTCCTCTGACCTGCCCACTTTGTGTGCTTCATAAACTCTGATAAAATTACAACCTATATCTAATAAAGCACTGTGTGTAGAAGGGAATGAATTAGAGGGTTGAGGCAGGGATAAGGACAGGACTCCATGTGTATCTGTGTGACATGAACTGGACCATCAGTACACTAGAATATGTTGAGCAAAGGTTTCTGTAAAATAAAACCCTCCAATGAAGGATACTATCAAATAAAATATGTAAATAAAATGGAATAATTAAAAATACACATACCACCTACATACAGATACAACTGTGTGTACACAGTCAACTTTATTATATTCACAAATGTGTACTTGCAACAAATACCAGTGTATCTTGACCATCATAATTACACTGATCTGGTGTGAATGAGTAGAACAGAAGATGAGTCTAGAATCTTCTTGCTGTGGCTTATTGGCGGAGTACAAAGGATTATCATGTTTGTGTTTACAGGTTTAAGACCTTGGGTAGCCATTCTAATCTGGAGAAATGACATCATTACAGCATGGCCCAAGAAAGGGATTACATGTGAGCTCCACTGATGGTACCAGTCCAGACATCTGCTGCATCACAAGCTTCACCTTCACACCCTGACAAACAAGCTCATTGATTTCTTGTGTGTTGCATTTGAGATGAATGCTTTAGCTTCAAAGTGCCTTTGCTGAGCCTGAACTGTGCAGTTCATCTGGTCAGGTGTGTCAATATGATGACACACAGTTGAGTTGTACCAAAAGCTACTTGTCTGATCTTAGTAATGACCAAATCAACAAATCTGTTTCATTACCATCACGAATCATTAATCACCCTGCCTTTAACTTTGTTTACCTGTGTAGCCTGGGTCACCCTGACCAAGCCATCGCAGGGCACAATCACACACACACATTCACTCACTACGGACAATTTCTAAATACCAGTCAGTCTACAATGCATGTCATTGGACTGGGTGAGTAAACCAGAGTAACCGGAGGTAACAGTCTAAGCACGTGGAGAACATACAGGGCGGAGGTGAGATTTGAACCCCCAACCCCGGAGGTGTGTGGCAAATGTGCTAACCAACAAGCCACCGCATTGTTACCATTATGTCTGCTTTACATTTCACTTTATCCATCTTCTATACCGCTTATCCTTCCTTCAGGGTCACGGGGAAACCTGGAGCCTATCCCAGGAAGCATCGGGCACAAGGCGTGGTACACCCTGGACAGGGTGCCAGTCCATCGCAGGGCACAATCACATACACACTCACATACCCATTCATACACTACGGACACTTTAGACATGCTGATTAGCCTACCAGGCATGTCTTTGGACTGGGGAGGAAACCGGAGTTCCCGGATGAAACCTCCGCAGCACATGGAGAACATGCAAACTCCGCACACACAGGACCACGGTGGGAATCGAACCCCCGACCCTGGAGGTGTGAGGCGAACTAAGCCACTGTGCGCCCGTTTCACTTTATATTCATATGTATTTGCCATTGTTACGACAAGGATGGTCAATATGCCTAGCTAACAGTTGATATTTGTGGATAAATTCAGTTCAATTTCAATTCTTTTTATTCGATTGGATTCAGTTCAGAAAGAAAGTTGACTCCTAATGAAAACTTGTGAATGGCCCAAAACGGCTCAGGAACATGGGTGTGGTTTTTTTTGTTTGTTTGTCTTCAGTCAGGGAGGCAGAAGACAGTAGGAGGCAATTGATCCAACAAACAAATGGCAAAGTAGTACACAGCAACTAGTAATGGATAGAGAGAAGTATATATTTTGTTGCGGTCATGTCAAACAAAATGGTGCCATACTTAGTCAGAATCAAGAATGGTGCAGATTTCAGTGTCACCTCATTTGAAGGTGGATATAGAATGCCAAAATCCTGGCTGTGTTGGGAAAAATGTAGCTAGCTATGCTGATAGCTAGGCCAGTGGTTCCCAAACTTTTCCAGGGCAAGGCCCCCCAAATGGCATTAACATCTGACCGAGGCCCCCCTTTTACAAGATGTCTTTAAAACACATTAAAAATACAGACCTCAGATTTCAGACTTCTATATCCCCCCCCCCTTTTTTTTTTTTTATTAATAATTACATCTTATATCTTTACATTACATTAGGAATTGATTGTATGTGTGTGTGTGTGTGGTTGTCTGAAAAAAATCATGTAAAAAAATCATGCATTTATTTATTTTTCACAGCAAATTGAGGCCCCCCAGGTGCCCCCTGGCGGCCCCCACTTTGAAAACCACTGAGCTAGGCTACTCTGCAAAAATTGATCACAGCCACATTAAAGCCATCCTTTACAGAAATGTAACAACTACATTACAAGCTACATGGAAATGGAAGCTACATCCAGATTGATCTCCCAATTATGGATGTCCAAATTACACACAGTTGCCCCATCATGCCTACCAGGAAGGGATTACAAGCCTATAGGGATTTGATCAGAAGACAAAACTTCTTTGCATTTTACAAAACATTCATCCATCTATCTATTTTCTGTACCACTTATCCAGGACACAATCACACTCTCTGTCTCTCTCACACACACATACTACAGACAATTTGGGAATGCCAATCAGTTTACTGCTTCTTTGGACTAGGGAAGAAAACCCCTGAAGCATGCAAACTCCACGCATACAGGGCAGAGGCAGGATTCAAACCCCCAACTCTGAGGCAAATGTGCTACCCACTAAGCCACCTTGCCCACTGTTTTACAAAATATGTCATTGCTTACTATAGAAAGCAGTAATCTTTCTCTTTAACGAATTTTTTTAAAGCACTATGCTTTAAACTGCGATGGAACAGAATGACTGTGTGTCTGAGTGTTATTCTTAAGTCTGTGAAAAACACAACTAACTCGGAGAGCTCACAGCACATCATCAAATTATAAAGCAATAAGACAAAAGAAGACTTGTGTTACAGTGAGTTTATCACAGGTGAGGGTGTTTTTAGGTATGATGTGTAGCAGAGTACCTGAAAACCCCTTGACCATTACAAAATCACTATAACCCACACCTTCGAGTGGCTTAATGCTTTTATAAAATGGTGACTAAAACAATAATGATAAAATCCAGTGTTCAATAAAACATTACATTTATTATTAATAGAATTTGAAATGAACAATTCTTCCACCATGCACTCTAGTATGTAATCAGTAAGCTTTAGTTACTAAGCAACATAAAGGACAGAGATTACAGTATTCTACGGACAAGACAGTGGCCGTCAGGAAGTGTAATGGATTTATTGGTTTAAAACCTGGCACGTTAATTACTGTGATGTGGTCACAGGAGTATCAAGGATTCTACAACGGCTTTGTATGCAGCTCAGCTGATCAGAGTTTAGAACCTAAAAAGTTGCACTTTTCTGTAACTGGCACACCAGATGGATGCCCCAATGGGACATTTGAGAATTTGATAAAGACTGTATATTTTTTGTAGTTTCTCTACTGCTGGATAAATTTCCACATCCATGTTTCTTTCTAGTGAAAAAGAATATGATCACAGAGCATCCCACAGAGGGAGCTTTCCCTAATAGAAAGCTTACTTACCCTATTAGTCAAACCTTTAGCTTCCTGGTAGTCTGAAAGGTTATTTATCCTGTTTGTCACGCTCTTGTTTATTTTGTTTATTACTGCTGCTGTTGACGATCTGTGACCTATTTTCAAATTAGCAGTCTTCAGATGTGAGGCAACCTCATCAGCAATATTAATTAGTGAATGCATTTCAGCTGTGCTGGGTGTGTGTTGGAGGCAGCTTATAGACCCTGCGCTAAAAAAGCAGCACAGACTGATAAATAATTCTCTCAGTTGTTGATTTGATGCATAGGGCTTGGTGTTTTACAGGGCAAAGAGAAGTGATGTGACTTTTCATAATGTGTAAAGCGACACCTCTAGTGGGGCAACACTGACAAGAAGCAGCACAATGCTCATATCAGCCACTACAATTAAAAAAATCATGATATCAAAATGTGTGTGTGTGTGTGTGTGTGTGTGTGTTAGGTGTGTTAGCAGTTACAAAAAAAAATGCACTTTTACCTGAATAGACAAAAGATATTTGCAAGTTTATACAGATATGCAGTAGGGTCTGTCTGAGGAATGTACACTACAGAAGGTGTATTTTTTTAATCCGTATATGGAAATGAGAACAGCTCTAAGTAGGTGTGTGGGCATCCTTTAAGTCCATATATAGAAGAATGTATAATATAGTACTAGTACTAGCATTAACAATAGCAATTTTTACTCATACAGATTCTGTTAGCCAGCTAGCTAATACATGAGTCCAATTCACTGCTTATGCTAGCCAGTTAGCAAACAAAAAAGCAAAATTTTCGAAGAATTCGTTTAGTCATATTCATAAATGTTTATAATATTCATTACTAAGGCTAGCTAGTTATAAACCTGACAGGTTTTAGATCAAATTGATAAATGTTCATTATCTTTACTACGAATCCTAACCAGCTAATGTAACAGGGTTTTTTCTTGTTGCTGTTTTTTGCTTTGTCATTATTGTCCATTGAGTTCTATAAATACTATGCCCAGGGGCTGCAGAAGTGTTCATCTCACCTTCCCCCACAGGTTCTGTAAGGAAAGGGAAACTTGTCCTAATAAGTTTAAGTGGCATTATTCTGTACTTCTGTTGCTAGCCAGTGTAGTAATTTGAGATAACCCAGCAGGTTTCTGTAGCACTTTCTTAAGTCAAATTCATAATTATGTTCATTATCATCTTTCCTAATGCTAGACAGTTAGCTAACATGAGCTCACTTAACAGGATATCTGAGAGCCGGGCGCCTAGTCAGAAATGTTTTAAAGGGCTAGCCTTTGAGTTTAATATAATTCTGTCCCACTCAAAGACACACCCATTGGTCTGCAGACAGAATCCCTTTTTAAAATTGAATTTAAAATTCCTTTTCTGTGATATAACCACGATACAGTGTCCTCCACTAATACTGGCACCCTTGGTAAATATGAGCAAAGAAGGCTGTGAAAATTGTCTTTATTGTTTACCCTTTTGATCTTTTGTTTAAAAAAAAACCCAAAAATATTCTGCACTCATGGATATCAAACAATTGCAAACAAAAACACAGGTTTATCAAAAAATTGTTAAATATAGGTGTAATAAAATAACAGCTCTGAGTCTTCTCCTATAATGCCTGATGAGGTTGGAGAATACATGGAAAGGGATCTGAGACCATTCCTCCATACAGAATCTCTCCAGATCCTCCAAATTTTGGAGGTTCACGCTGGTGGGCTCTCCTCTTCAGTTCACCCCACAGGTTTTCTAAGGCTTTCAAGTCAGGGGACTGGGATGGACATGGCAGGACCTTGATTTTGTGGTCAGTAAACCATTTTGTGTTGATTTTGATGGATGTTTTGGATCATTGTCCTGCTGGAAGATCCAACCATGGCCAATTTTACGTTTTCTGGCAGAGGCAGTCAGGTTTCCATTTAATATCTGTTGATATTTGATAGAGTCCATGATACCATGTATCCTAACAAAATGTCCAGGTCCTCTGGCAGAAAAACAGCCCCAAAACATTAAAGAGCCTCCACCATATTTAACCGTGGGCATGAGGAACTTTTCTATATGTATACCTCTCTGTTTACGCCAAAACCACCTCTGGTGTTTATTGTCAAAAAGCTCTATTTTGTTTTTGGATGAGAGTAGAGGCTTTTTTCTTGAAACCTTTCCAAACAACTTGTGGTGATGTAGGTGACTTCGGATTGTAGTTTTGGAGACTTTCTGACCCCAAGACGCAACAAACTTCTGCAATTTCCAGCTGTGATCCTTGGAGATTTTTTGGCCACTTGAACCATCCTCCCCACAGTGCGCGGAGACAATATAGACACACGTCCAAATCCAGGTTGATTCATAACATTTCCAGTTGACTGGAACGTCTTAATTATTGCCCTGATGGTGAAAATGGGCATTTTCAATGCTTGTGCTATTTTCTTATAGCCACTTCCCAATTTTTGAACCTTTTGCTGCACATCACAGCTATATTATTTGGTCTTATCCATTGTTATGAATGACTAAGGGAATTTGGCCTATGTGCTACCTCATATTTATACCCCTGTGAAACAGTAAGTCATGGTTGAACAATTTCCTGTTCCTAATCACCCAGATGTACTAAAAAATATAACAAAGATATTTAACAAATATTTTTATAAACCTTTGTTGTGTTTGATATCCATAAGAGCAGAGTATGTTGTTAATTGTTTGAACAAAAGATCAAAAGTTTCAACAATAAAGACAATTTTTCACAGCCTTCTTTGCCTTCATTTTTACCAAGGGTGACAATATTAGTGGAGAGCACTGTATCTCACTCATTATACCTAACCAAATACACAGAATCAATGTAATATAAACTTAATTACTTTCCTGCTAAAAACAAACAAACAATAGAAACCCTTTGTACTGGTTTTAATGGTTATAATGGGAATCGTATTTGTTTTACTGGAAACTCTAATGGTCCCTGTGGGTCTCTACTGGCACTTTGTTGCCCTCTATTGGTGGCAAGTCACTGTATGTCTAGTGCATACCATTAAGGACCAATAGAGATTATGGTAATGGTTTTAAAGGTTACCTGATGGTTTGTAACGGTATTTCTAGTGGGAACCATTATAATTTCTATGATCATTTCTATTGTTTTGATTTCCAGCTGGTTTGAAGGTTCAGGTCAGCAGTAAAACTGAGCAATGTCAATGCAACTGAAGAGTAAGGCTAATATAATATTTGATTCCAATATTTCATACAATTAAAGGGTGAGTGTGTGTGTATGTGTGTGTGTGTGTGTGTGTGTGTGTGTGTGTGTGTGTGTGTGTGTGTGTGTGTGTGTGTGTGAGTTCTGGTTACCTCCTTGAGGCAGCCCATAAAGTTGTTGCTAACAGGAGATCCGGGCAGATCGGCAGTGCTGGGGCTGCCCCCGACGTAGAAAAAGTCATCGGAGCCTAGCATGGTGTAGTCCTCTTGTGTATATCCAGTGGTGGTGAGAATCCCATCCACGGATATTGTAACCTAGACAACAAAGCACAGGGAAAGGACACGCTATACTCACACATAACTTGAATGCTGATATAGGGCTTTAGTCCCCCTCGTAAGGATTTGGATAAATAATTTTGTTTTCGCTTTTGATACTTTGTTCAATATTTAGCTGTTGATTTAGAATAAACCCATTTTCATGTCTGTTTCAGGAAAGAGATATTACACTTGTTTGTCTTTAGATAGTTCCATTTTGGTGTTCAGTTCTAGTCTGCCAGACCCACAGTATGGGTTAGATCAGGTTAGGTTAGGTTACGTTAGGTTAGTTGAGAGAGTGAGTGGCACAGAGGCCCACACTCGGTGTTAGTATTGCCAGTACTGGAAAACAAAGATAAATCAGCAGACACAAAAATGGTGTTAGTAGCATGTGTGCGCTAAAAGTTAGTATTGCTTATGTACAGTGCATGTCGACTACTTTTCATGTTTCCATATAATGTAAAACAAAGAACACAGCATGCCACTGGGGTTAGGAATGAAAGCACAGGCAATTAGAGCCGCACACATTTCACACAGCCCTGACTGAATGGGAAGCAGGCTTCATGATCTCTCCCTCCCTGCATGCATACAACGAAAGAGAAAAGAACAATTATTTTCTGGGATTTAAATTGGACAGGAATAAAAGGAGAGCGAGGGAGAGAGAGAGAGGACCACAAACAGTGAGCACAGTTAATGAGACCAAATCATAAGAGAGTGTGTATATATATATATATATATATGTGTGAGTGTGTGTGTGTGTGTGTGTGTGCATGCAACTTGCTCACTTAGGATATGAAAGCAAAATCAAGATACAATAAAGGAAAAAATTACTAAGCAGCCACCCCTGTTAGACTCAAATGGCCTGATGCAGTGCAGAGATGTTAGTAAAGGGGTGACGAATACCAACGCCATGCGGAGTGAAGGCCCACGGTGCTGCTGGACCAATGAGACACACACGGAGCCAGCTAACCGAGACCAGCTGGTGAGCAACATTTCACACAAAAGAACAAAACAGTAAGGGAGTAATGTAACTCTACAACATGGACAGGACAAAAACAAATGGGATAAACCAAACAGATGATAAGATAAAGAAAAAGGGGACTTGGGCAGGGAGGGGGAAGTAAGCGTAAAAGAGTACCAACCGCAGTTTCCCCCATTTTTTTGTTAAGTATAGATGTCTACGGTTCAAAGAAAGGAAAATAGACACACGGCAAACCCAAACTAAGAAACAATTAGAATGATATCTACCGAACAATGTAGTTTGTTTACCATAGCGTGTCCAATGCCTGAGTGCTTTGTGGAAAAGGGGGGAGAAAGGAAATTAAAAAACAGAACACCATTCCTCAGTCAAAAAAGATGGTCTGTTGCCAAGGTTAGTACATCAGCGTTGCACGTTAGTAAGAGGTAATTGGTTAGTAAATGACACATTCCATGGATGAGAGGTTAGTTTCTTTTCCCCAAAAAGCAGGTTAGTAACATTTAGAAAGAGCAAAGGAAGAGAAGGAGAGGAGAAGCAGACTAGAGTTTTGCACCAAAGTGCTCCCAGAGCTGTTTCATCAGGAATTCAGCCAGTCTACCATATACCCCACCCTGTTTTACTCACTGCTCGAGCTCAAAGCCTAACATCGCTATTATCTGACAACTGGATTTCTACATTCACCGCCATACTACATGTCATTATTATATGCCTTGTAAATCTTGACACTCCAAAGACTAGACAGGTCTTCATGTCTTGTCTTGGTATTTTGATATAATGTGATGAGTAATGCTCTGGTAGGAATTTATTGATATCTTGTTCGCTCTTTTTATATCATGCTCTAGCATACAAATATAGTGCATAAGTCTATGATTTTTTTTCTCAAGTTCGAAGCACAACCACTTGCCTATATCTGAAAAGACAAGTGATGCGTACTACACATCTTTCTATTAGATACAATTATACAAGGTGTCTGTTATCCTGCCTGCGGTTTTATTCCGGCATTAACGTCGTTAATCTGAGTTAGAATCTCTTATGCCAGGACATTATGGATATTAACATTTCAACTCCTGGCCAAGCAGCCATTGCAGATTTATGACTTCTATTTTTAGTGGAACTTAATGCCACAAATATCAATGCATCTACTGCTAACACTATGGCAAGAGAAAGCTTCCTGTTTAGAGCTTTTATGATAAATAGATTTTTATCCAATCTTGACCACCGCCTTTTGTGCGCGGTTACCTGACGGAGGTTCCTGGTAACCTTCACATCATGCCAGGCATTGTCATTAAATTTCCCATTGACGGGCTCAACCAGGGCCTCGAAGGCCCCAGAGCCCAGATTGATGACCAGCGAGACGGCGCCGTTCTTCAGCGCCAGGTTGACGTAGTCAGCCGATTTGCCTGTGTGGAGCATCAAGCCATTGCGCTGCAGGGTCTTGAAGGAGAGTGTGATCTCGTCGCTGCTGCTCTGGATGGGGTTTGGAGAGAGGTCGTAACAGAAGTACTCCGAGCCCTTGAAGGTCGCCACATACTCCTCTCTCACTGAAAAAGACGGGTTTGGGGAAGAAGGGGAAGATTGTGGTACTTTATTGAATGCAGAGACTCATTAAGACTCATAAGACATTTGAACAGACTTGGCAGAAAACATTATCTTCCCTCTAACACATACATGACTTAACAAATGCTCACGATTGGCTAGTATTGCTCTGATTGACAGGTGAGAGAGTAATGCCAGCCTACCCACCTAAAGAGCATGGACAATTATGTTCTCTTGGACTCAGACTCATGATCTCTTGGTAGTAGGACAAATACTTTTCTGTTGTGCCACTTGGGAGCCAAACTGCCAGTTCCTTAGAATATATGTGATTTTGTAGGTATGTACAGACTCTAACCCATCTGTTGCTATGCACGATTTGTCATTCCTCCTCTACCCATTCATCACTGGAAAATTACCATCAATGAACAGATATTATTTGAGTGTAGGATCATCCTCAGCACATCAATTTACCTTGAATCCACCTAGTAGGTGTGCAATTAACACAGTAGTGCTATTTGGCTGGATATTTGTGGTTGGCAGACAAAGGTTTTTTTCAACTGAATACTGATATTGCAGCAATATCCCAGCAACACTATTGTACCTGATACCAGTGCCACATCCTTCAATATTTCAGTATCACTTCTGCGAATGTAATATCTGGTCAGTGGTGATCCTATGGTGGTATCTTTTCCACTGATGGATGTGTTGGATGGGAAAATTGTGCAAAGCAACAGATGGGAACGTACCTGTAGACCTATAAAGCAACCTACTGTCTGATAAAATGGTTACTGTGTGTCCAAAGACTATCTTTCCCATTAATGAGTTCTGTAAATATGATGCAGAACAACTTACCTTTTGTCTCTCATGAATGCTAACCAGTTATTAAGAACATGCACACACTCACCTCCGAGACAAAGGTCAGAACCATCTGGTCATAAATGAGAGCCAAGGATTATACAGTAAATAAACCATCCACACACTCTGTGCCGTGGTAACCATATCACACTCTGAGATCCATTACTGTAAGTGTTCCACACACACACACACACACTATTATTTAAATAACTATATTGCTTAGAGGTTATTTTGACCACTTACCTTGAACTCAGTATTCAACTATTATAAAAGTGACTGTGAATCTACTGTATAATTCCTCTAGCAGCTGAAGACAGATAATACAATGACTCAGATTTAGTGCGCTCAGTGCCTCCTCCGTCATGTCAAGAATTTCAATGAGAGAGGCTATCTTTTTAATGGCCAATTCACAACAAGACTGAACCAAATTACCATGAATCCTGGAATTTACAACACAATTAGGTCAGTGTACAGGCTAATTTACAACAGGAATATCTAGAATATTCTCAAGTGGGAAACGTTGAAGGGTATCAGCTGCGTCTCTCTGCTGTGATGGAGATAGTGAGGGCTCAGGGATGAAGGGTGGATCTGAATCTGGCTCTCCTCCATCTCCTTCTCATTGAGCTGACTCAGCCTGAGTGTGACACAGTGCAGGAAGCTGCCCACAGAGTCACACCAGCATGCCAGCATTTATGCACGGACACACACGCACACACATTTTTCCAGTTGTACACTCCCACACATGCAGGTGGAATGCAAGCAACAGTCAGTATGCTAATTTAATTTGTAAGACTACAGCGGTCCCATCCTGATGCCAAGCGTAGCTCAGCCACCCTGAGTGCTTTATCTGTGTTCCATCTGGATGTTTACTAATGTGATTTTCTTCAGTCTCATATCTGTAATCTCTCCACTTCTTGCTAAATCAGATTCCTCTCTATACCACACCACAACCATAACCACACTACACACTCATAAGGAAATCCAATTCTTCATCTCATGTGCCATTCATCGCACTGAAGCCATTACTCTGGAAATAGGCTCTTCATCAAACAGCTACATTTTGTATGTGACATTTTGTGAAGTGCAAATAAGCAATAGTGAGTGACAGCTGAAGACAACATCAAACCCCATTTGTTACAGTACATAACTCTAAAAGCTCAGTGTCCCCCTTTTCCCTGTGCTGGGACTACATTCTGTCATCCTGACACTATTTTATTCATAAAAATATTGGGGTTTTTGTTTCGTTTTTTTTTTCTAGTGGCCGAATGATGAACCTGCGGAGGCAATATAAATTTAAGACATGATTATTTTGCAATTACCGGCTCATCAAATTCGATTAAAATCCAGAAAAGGTTCTTTCTATGATTTTCTCTTGCTCATTCTCTTCACTGTTTTGATGCTACAGGCGACAGTTTTGCCCTGAGGA